>NC_081370.1:64134623-64382378 GCF_030684315.1 Stegostoma tigrinum | reverse complement strand
CCCCCACCCCCCCCCCACACCCCCCCCCACCCCACCCCCCCCCACCCCCCCCACACCCCCCCCAACCCCCATCACCCCCCAACCCCACACCCCCCCCACCCCAAACCCCCCACCCCACCACCCCCCCCCCCCACACCCCCCCACCCCCCCCCCACCCCCCCACACCCACCCCCCCCCCCCCCCCCCACACCCCCCCCCCACACCCCCCCCCCACACCCACCCCCCCCACCCCCCCCCCCCCCCACACCCCCCCCCACACCCCCCCCCCCACCCCACCCCCCCCCACCCCACCCAACCCCCCCACCCCCCCACCCCACCCCCCCCCACCCCACCCTCCCCCCCACCCCCATCACCCCCCCCCCCCCCCCACCCCCACCCCCCCCCCCCCCACCTCCCCCCCACCCCACACCCCCCCACACCAACACCCCACCCCCCCCACCCCCACCCCACCACCCCCCCCCCCCCACCCCACCCCCCCCCCACCCCCAACTCCCCCCCACCAACCCCCCCCACCCCACCCCCCACCCCCCCCACACCCCCCCACCCCACCCCCCCACCCCACCTCCCCCCCACCCCACCCCCCCCACCCCACCCCACCCTCACCCCCCCACCCACCCACCCCCCACCCCCCACCCCCCCCCCCCCACCCCATCTCCCCCCCCCACCCCAACTCCCCCCCCACCCCAACTCCCCCCCCCCCCCACACCCCCCCCCCCCCACACCCCCCCCCCCCACACCCCCCCACCCACTCACCCCCCCCACCCCATCTCCCCCCCCCACCCCACACTCCCCCCCCCCCCCACCACCCCCCCCCACTCTCCCCCCCCACCCCACTCACCCCCCCCCACCCCACTCTCCCCCCCCCACCCACACTCCCCCCCCCACCCCACTCTCCCCCCCCACCCCACTCTCCCCCCCCACCCCACTCTCCCCCCACCCATTCTCCCCCCCACCCCACTCCCCCCCCACCCCACTCTCCCCCCCCACCCCATTCTCCCCCCCCCACCCCACTCTCCCCCCCCACCCCACTCTCCCCCCCCCACCCCACTCTCCCCCCCCACCCCACTCTCCCCCCCCACCCCACTCTCCCCCCCCACCCCACTCTCCCCCCCCACCCCACTCTCCCCCCCCCACCCCACTCCCCCCCCACCCCACTCTCCCCCCCCCACCCCATTCTCCCCCCCCCACCCCATTCTCCCCCCCACCCCACTCTCCCCCCCCCACCCCACTCTCCCCCCCCACCCCACTCTCCCCCCCCCCACCCACTCTCCCCCCCCACCCCATTCTCCCCCCCACCCCACTCTCCCCCCCCACCCCACTCTCCCCCCCCACCCCACTCTCCCCCCCCACCCCACTCTCCCCCCCATTCTCATTCTCCCCCCCCATCTCCCCCCCACCCCACCTCCCCCCCACCCCATCCCTCCCTCCCCCCTCCCCATCTCCCTCCCTCCCACCCCACCTCCCCCCCACCCCACCTCCCCCCACCCCACCTCCCCCCCACCCGACCTCCCCCCCACCCGACCTCCCCCCCACCCGACCTCCCCCCACCCGACCTCCCCCCCACCCCACCTCCCCCCCCACCCCACCTCCCCCCCACCCCACCTCCCCCCCACCCCACCTCCCTCCCCCCCACCCCACCTCCCTCCCCCCCACCTCCCTCCCCCCCACCCCATCTCCCCCCCACCCCATCTCCCCCCCACCCCATCTCCCCCCCACCCCATCTCCCCCCCACCCCATCTCCCCCCCACCCCATCTCCCCCCCACCCCATCTCCCCCCCATCTCCACCCCCATCTTCCCCCCCCCCCATCTTCCCCCCCCCCATCTCCCGCCCCCCCCCATCTCCCGCCCCCCCCCCATCTCCCGCCCCCCCCATCTCCCGCCCCCCCCATCTCCCCGCCCCCCCCCCCATCTCCCGCCCCCCCCCCATCTCCCGCCCCCCCCCATCTCCCGCCCCGCCCCATCTCCCCGCCCCGCCCCATCTCCCGCCCCGCCCCATCTCCCGCCCCGCCCCATCTCCCGCCCCCCCCATCTCCCGCCCCCCCCATCTCCCCGCCCCCCCCCATCTCCCGCCCCCCCCCATCTCCCGCCCCCCCCATCTCCCGCCCCCCCCATCTCCCGCCATCCCCATCTCCCGCCATCCCCATCTCCCGCCATCCCCATCTCCCGCCCCCCCCATCTCCCGCCCCCCCCATCTCCCCGCCCCCCCCATCTCCCGCCCCCCCCATCTCCCGCCCCCCCCATCTCCCGCCCCCCCCCATCTCCCGCCCCCCCATCTCCCGCCCCCCCCATCTCCCCGCCCCCCCCCATCTCCCGCCCCCCCCATCTCCCGCCCCCCCCATCTCCCGCCATCCCCATCTCCCACCCCCCCCCATCCCCATCTTCACCCCCCCCCATCCCCATCTTCACCCCCCCCCCATCCCCATCTTCACCCCCCCCCATCCCCATCCCCCTCCCCCTCCCTCTTCCCCCCCCCCCCCCCCCATGTCTCCTTGACCTTACACAATCTGTCCATTTTCTGTTCCAGCTATCTGGCCCACCCATCCCACTGACCAATCCCCACCACTGCCTACCTGCACTCACCTATCACCATCACTCCTACCTTCCCCAGTCCCACCCCTCCTGTCTCTATTTATTTTCCCAGCTCCCCTCCCCTTCCCCATTTCTGAAGGGTCTGACCCCAAAACATCAACTTTCCATCTCCTCTGATGCTGCTTGGTTTGCTGTGTTCTGCCAGCTCCTCACTGTGTTGTTGCAAGTTTAACAGTTTTGCAAGACTCCGAAGCTAAAATGAGCACATAAATCAGTTTGATTTTCTGGGAACAAGTAACACAAATTGAATTTAATTTTGTTACTACCTGAACAATTTACAAGTTAGAGTAAACAATCTGTGTAAAATGCTATAACATAGTTAAATCTGAAATAATAATTTTACTTTGGGAAGTCACTAGGTGGTGAACAGTGTTTAGGATCAATGTGTGCTCTGTTTCTGTCTGTGCTCATGCTGTCTGTCTGAATGACTTGTCTTCCTGTGGCACAAAACTGATTGAGGATGACTGGTTCTTTCCTGGCTGCTCTGATCCAGCTTTAGTCTCAGGACAGCAGGAGCTGGAGGAGGAACTGGTACAACTTCGAAGGCTAGGACAGCACCAAGGAAGGAGAAACGCACCACAAGCACCCAAAATCTCGAGGTACGTGAGGAGACTAATAAGCATTCTTTGTCTTTAGATTTCTGTCTTTTATGTGAAGTTTTATGTAGCTAATATGCCTGGCATTTTGTATTATATGGCCATATTTTGCTTTTAAGCTTGGCGAAGACTAAATTAGGCTTGCACTAATTTTGAGAAGGTAGATGTTAACTGATCTTTGGTCAAGTCAAATGCTTTAATCTTGTAGTTTATTTTCAATGCTTTACTTTAAATTAGAATGAGCTAATTTGTGTTTGGATTTCCAGAAGATAATGTATTTATCACATCTCTAAAATATAAGGTACTGCACACAAGTTAAGACCCTATGGGTTTGGAGGTAGCTTATTTAGCATGGGCAGAAAATTGACGAACTAATAGAAGGCAGAACTAAAGGGGAGTTTAAGATAGCAAATTGTAACTAATGGAGTGCCACAGGAGTTAGTGATAGTAAGAAGTGCCAATGCTGGAGACAGAGATAACACAGTGTGGAGCTGGAGGAACACAGCAGGCCAGGCAGCATCAGAGGAGCAGGAAAGCTGATGTTTTGGGCTGGTTTCTGAAGAATAGTCCCAACCCAAAATGTCAACTTTCCAGCTCCTCTGCTGCCTGGCTTGCTGTATTCCTCCAGCTCCACATTGTGGTCCCAGCACCACTTCCTGTTACACAATTATTGACACGGTATAGAAGAGAATGTTCATTTGATGAGGAATGGGAAGATGATGACCTGGGGGTGTTATCGCTAGTCTGTTAATTCAGAGACCCAGGTAATGTTCTGGAGACCTGTGTTTGAATCCTGCCACAATATATGGTGGAATTTGAATTCAGTCTGGAATTAAGAGCCGAATGATAATCATGAATCCATTATTGACTGTTGGAAAAACCCATCTGATTCACTCATGTCTTTTAGGCAAGGAAACTGCCATTCTTACTTGGTCTGGTCTGCATGTGACTCCAGACCCACAACAGTTGGTTGACCCTTAACTGCCCTCTGGATTGGGCAGTAGCTATTGATTTAATCAGTGATGGCCTCATCCTGGAAATGAATAAAACTGATATGTACTATAGTCAAGTTTGTGGATGACACAAAAATAAGTCAGAATGTCAATGGTGAGGATGATGAATCGATAAAAACAGGTTAAGTGAACGTGTAAAAATTTGGCAGGTGGACAACCATAAGACCATAAGACATAGGAGTGGAAGTAAGGCCATTCGGCCCATCAAGTCCACTCTGCCATTTAAATCATGGCTGATGGGCATTTCATCTCCACTTCCCTGCACTCTCCCCGTAGCCCTTGATTCCTTCTGAGATCAAGAATTTGTCGATCTCTGCCTTGAAGGCATCCAACGTCCCAGCCTCCACTGCACTCCATAGCAATGAATTCCACAAGCCCACCACTCTCTGGCTGAAGAAATGTCGTCTCATTTCTGTTTTAAATTTATCCCCTCTGATTTTAAGGCTGTGCTCACAGGTCCGAGTCTCCCTACCTAACGGAAACAACTTCCTAGCGTCCACCCCTTCTCAACCATACACTATCTTGTAAGTTTCTATTAGATCTCCCCTCAACCTTCTAAACTCTAATGAGTACAATCCCAGGATCTTTAGCCGTTCATCATACGTTAAACCGAGCATTCCAGGGATCATCCGTGTGAATCTCCTCTGGACACGCTCCTGGACTAGTATGTCCTTCCTGAGGTGTGGGGCCCAAAATTGGACACAGTATTCTAAATGGGGCCTAATAGAGCTTTATAAATCCTCAGAAGCACATTGCTGCTTTTATATTCCAACCCTCTTGAAATAAACAAGAACATTACATTCGCTTTCTTAATTAGACTCTACCTGAAAGTTAACCTTTAGAGAATTCTGGACCAACACTCCCAGATCTCTTTGTACTTCTGATTTGTGAATTTTCTCACCGTTTAGAAAATAGGCCATGCTTGTATTCTTTTTTTCCAAAGTGCAAAACCTCACATTGACTCACGTTGAATGTCATCAACCATTTCCTGGACCACCCTCCTAAACTGTCTAAATTTTTCTGCAGCTTCCCCACCTCCTCAGTACTACCTGCCTGTCCACCTATCTTTGTATCATCGGCAAACTTCACCAGAATGCCCCCAGTTCCTTCATCTACATCATTTAATATATAAGGTGAACAGCTGCGGCCCCAACACTGAACACTGCAGGACACCACTCGTCACCAGTTGCCATTCCGCAAAAGAGCCTTTTATCCCAAATCACTGCTCTCTGTCAGACAGCCAACCCTCAATCCAAGCCAGTAGCTCACCTCGAACACCATGGGCCCTCACCTTGCTCAGCAGCCTCCCTTGAAATGGCCACCCAATGGACAGGGTTGTTAAGAAAGCATATGGTGTTTTGGCTTTCATTAACAGGGGGATTGAGTTTAAGAGTCGTGAGATCTTGTTGCAGCTCTATAAAACTTTGGTTAGACCGCACTTGGAATACTGTGTTCAGTTCTGGTTGCCCTATTATAGGAAAGATGTGGATGCTTTGGAGAGGGTTCAGAGGAGGTTTACCAGGATGCTGCCTGGACTGGAGGGGTTATCTTATGAAGAGAGGTTGACTGAGCTCGGACTCTTTTCATTGGAGAAACGGAGGAGGAGAGGGGACCTAATTGAGGTCAAGATAATGAGAGGCATAGATAGAGTTGATAGCCAGAAACTATTCCCCAGGGCAGAAAAGGCGAACACGAGGGGTCATAGTTTTAAGCTGGTTGGGGGAAAGGAGAGAGGGGATGTCAGAGGCGGGTTCTTTACACAGAGAGTTGTGAGAGCATGGAATGCGTTACCAGCAGCAGTTGTGGAAGCAAGGTCATTGGGGACACTTAAGAGACTGCTGGACGTGCATATGGTCACAGAAATTTGAGGGTGCATACATGAGGATCAATGATCGGCACAACATCGTGGGCTGAAGGGCCTGTTCTGTGCTGTACTGTTCTATGTTCTATGAGGCACCGTATCAAAGGCCTTTTGGAAGTCTAGATAGATAACATCCACTGGGTTTCTCTGGTCTAACATACTTGTTACCTCTTCAAAGAATTCCAACAGGTTTGTCAGGCACGACCTCCCCTTACTAAATCCATGCTGACTTGTTCTAATCTGACCCTGCACTTCCAGGAATTTAGAAATGTCATCCTTGATAGGTGTATACCACTGGGCGAGAGTTACAGCTGGGGGGAAGGCAATTACGATGAGATTAGGCAAGATTTAGGGAGCATAGGATGGGGAAGGGAACTGCAGGGGATGGGCACATTAGAAATGTGGAGCTTATTCAAGGAAAAGCTCCTGTATGTCCAAGATAAGTATGTGCCTGTCAGGCAGGGAGGAAGCTGTAGAGGAAGTGGGAGCCGTGGTTTACGAAGGAGGTGGAATCTCTGGCCAAGAGGAAGAAGAAGGCTTCTGTTCGGATGAGACGTGAAGGCTCAGTTCGGGCGCTTGAGGGGTACGAGGTAGCCAGGAAAGACCTAAAGAGAGAGCTCAGAAGAGCTAGGAGGAGACATGAGAAGTTGTTGGCGGTTAGGATCAGGGTAAACCCTAAGGCTTTCTATAGGTATTTAAGGAATAAAAGAATGACGAAAGTAAGGTTAGGGCCAATCAAGGAGAGTAGTGGTAAGTTGTGAGTGGAGTCAGATGAGATAGAGGAAGCACTGAATGAATATTTTTCAACAGTATTCACTCTAGAAGACGACAATGTTGTCGAGGAGAATACTGAGATACAGGCTACTAGACTAGGTGGGATTGAGGTTCACAAGGAAGAGGTATTAGAAATCTTACAGAGAGTGAAGATAGATAAGTCCCCTGGGCCGGATGGCATTTATCCTAGGATCCTCTGGGAAGCCAGGGAGGAGATTGCTGAGCCTTTGGCCTTGATCTTTAACTCGTCATTGTCTACAGGAAATAGTGCCAGATGACTGGAGGATAGCAAATGTTATTCCCCTGTTCAAGAAGGGAAGTAGAGACAACCCTGGTAATTCTAGACCAGTGAGCCTTACTTCAGTTGTTGGTAAAGTGTTAGAAAAGGTTATAAGGGACAGGATTTATAATCATCTAGAAAAGAATAAATTGATTAGGGATAGTCAGCACGGTTTTGTGAAGGGAAGATCATGCCTCTCAAACCTTACTGAGTTCTTTGAGAAGGTGACCAAACAGGTAGATGAGAGTAAACCAGTTGATGTGGTGTATATGGATTTCAGCAAGGCGTTCGATAAGGTTCCCCACAGTAGGCTATTGTACAAAATGTGGAGGAATGGAATTGTGGGAGATATAGCAGTTTGGATCAGAAATTGGCTTGCTGAAAGAAGACAGAGGGTGGTAGTTGATGGGAAATGTTCATCCTGGAAACCAGTTACTAATGGTGTACCACAAGGGTCGGTGTTGGGTCCACTGCTGTTTGTCATTTTTATAAATCACCTGGATGAGGGCGTAGAAGGATGGATTAGTAAATTTGCAGACGACCCTAAGGATGGTGGAGTTGTGGATAGTGACGAAGGATGCTGTAGGTTGCAGAGAGACAGAGATAAGCTGCAGAGCTGGGCTGAGAGGTGGCAAATGGAGTGTAATGCAGACAAGTGTGAGGTGATGCACTTTGGTAGGAGTAACCGGAAGGCAAAGTACTGGGCTAGTGGTAAGATTCTTAGTGGTGTCGATGAGCAGAGAGATCTCGGTGTCCATGTACACAGATTGGTGAAAGTTGCCACCCAGGTTGACAGGGCTGTTAAGAAGGCATACAGTGTTTTAGCTTTTATTAACAGAGGGATCAAGTTCCAGAACCAAAAGGTTATGCTGCAGCTGTACAAAACTCTGGTGCGGCCGCACTTGGAGTATTGTGTACAGTTCTGGTCACCGCATAATAAGAAGGATCTGGAAGCTCTGGAAAGGGTGCAGAGGAGATTTACTAGGATGTTGCCTGGTATGGAGGGAAGATCTTATGAGGAAAGGCTGAGGGACTTGATACTGTTTTCGTTAGAGAGAAGGTGGTTGAGAGGTGACTTAATTGAAACATGTAACATAATCAGAGGGTTAGATAGCGTGGATAGGAAGAGCCTTTTTCCTAGGATGGTGATGGCGAGCACGAGGGGGCATAGCTTCTAAATTGAGGGGTGAAAGATATAGGACAGATGTCAAAGGTAGTTTCTTTACTCGGAGTAGTAAGCGAATGGAATGCTTTTCCTGCAACGGTAGTAGATTCGCCAACTTTAGGTACATTTAAGTCATTGGATAAGCATATGGACATACATGAAATAGTGTAGGTTAGATGGGCTTGAGATCGGTATGACAGGTCGGCACAACATCGAGGGCCGAAGGGCCTGTACTTTGCTGTTATGTTCTATGATAATGGATTCTAGAATTTTGCCAACAACCGAGGTTCGGCTAATCGGCCTATAATTTTCCATCTTTTGCCTTGATCCTTTCTTAAACAAGGGGGTTACAACAGCAATTTTCCAATCGTCTGGGACCCAGACTCCAGTGACTTTTGAAAGATCACAATCAAAGCCTCCGCTATTTCCTCAGCCACCTCCCTCAGAAGTCTAGGATGTAGCCCATCGGGGCCAGGAGATTTATCAATTTTTAGACCTTTTAGCTTTTCTAGCACTTTCTCTTTTGTAAGGTCTACCATACTCCACTCTGCCCCCTGGCTCTCCCTAATTGTTGGCATACTACTCATGTCTTCCACTGTGGCCCAATATCTACTTTGGCCTCTTGTTTGTTTCTTATGTATTAAAAGAAGCTTTTACTATCATTTCTAATATTACCTTCATATTTGAACTTCTCCTTCCTTATTGCTCTCTTTGTATTCCTCTGTTTGTTTTTGTAGCCTTCCCAATCTTCTGATTTCCCAGTGCTCTTGGCCACTTTATAGGCTGTCTCATTTTCTTTGATACATTTCCTGACTTCCTTTGTCAGCCATGGCTGTCTAATGCCACCCCAGATAATCTTTCTTTTCTTTGGGATGAACCTCTGTACTGTGTCCTCAATTACACCTCGAAACTCCTGCCGTTGTTGGTCTGCAGTCCTCCCCACTAGGCTCTGCTTCCAGTCAATTTTCGTCAATTCCGCTCTCATGCCCCTGTAATTACCTTTATTTAACTGCAACAACATTACATCCAATTTTGCCTTCTCTCTTTCAAACTGCAGACTGAGCTCTACCATATTATGATCGCTGCCTCCTAAATGTTCCGTTCCTTTAAGGCCTTTTATAAAGTCTGGCTCATTACACAGCACTTAGTCCAGAATAGCCTGCTCCCTTGTGGGCTCCATCACAAACTGTTCCAAAAAGCCATCCTGCAAACATTGCATGAATTCCCTTTCTATGGATCCACCGGCAACGTTATTCACCCAATCCACATGCCCTATCTATTTCTCGGTGCATCTTGCGCCCCTGGTCCTGATCACTTAGGAGGTCTGTACGTAACTCACGTTGTAGTTTTTTTGCCTTTGTGGTTCCTCAATTCCACCCACACAGACTCCACATCCTCTGGCCCTAGATTTAATTCCATTCTTAACTAACAAGGCAACTCCACCCCCTCTGCCCACCTCCCTGTCTTTTCGATATGTTGTGAATCCTTGGATGTTTAACTGCCAGTCCTGAGCTCCCTGCAACCATGTCTCTGTGATGCCTGTCACATCATAATCATTCAAGAGGATTTGTGATGTTAATTCATCTACTTTGTTGCGAATACTACGACCATTTAGGTAAAGTGCCTTAATGCTAACTTTCTTATCATTATTCGAGAGGTTGGAAATCCCAAAATGTCTTAAGTTGTCCTTCCTTTTTGCTGTATTCCTAGTCTGTTTTGAGGTTAAATCCACCTGTCCACATGCTATCCTGCTGCTTATCTTTCCATTTAACTCCATACTCCCTGTCTCTTTCACTTTCTCTTCCCCCTGACTCAGAAGTTTAAAGTCCTACTGACCACCCTATTTATCCTTTTCGCTAGAACACTGGTTCCAGATTGGTTCAGGTGGAGACCGTCCCAACGGTACAGATCCCCCCGGTTCCAAAACTGATGCCAATGCCCCATGAAATGGAATTCCTCTTTCCCACACCAATTCCTTAGCCACGTGTTTACTTCCCTAACTTTCTTTTCCCTGTGCCAATTAGCACATGGCTCAGGCAGTAATCCGGAGATTATGGCCCTTGAGGACCTGTACTTCAGTTTCTTTCCTAGTGCTTCATAATCCCTGAACTGGTCCTCTACCCTAGCTTTGCCTGTGTTGTTAGTCCCAACGTGGACCATAACAACTGGATCCTCCCCCTCCCCCTCCCGCTCCAATATCCTTTCAACCCGGTCGGAGATGTCCCGCACCCTGGCACCGGGCAGGCAACACACCATGTGGGACTCCCGATCTGGCTTGCATAGGAAACTATCTGTCTCCCTAATAATAGAATCCCCTATAACAACTACCTGACTTTTTGCTCCCCGCTCTTGAATGACCTTCTGCACCACGGTGCCGTGGTCAGCTGGCTTATCCTGTCCACAGTCCTTTCCCTCATCCGTACAGGATCAAGAATCTCATACCTGTTGGTCAAGGTCAAGGGCTGAGGCTCCTGCACCCCTGAACTCAGAATCCCCCTACCTGCCTCACTTACAGTCACACCTTGTCCCTGAACACTTTCTGAATTTGAGTTAATTATCTATCGGGTGTGACTGCCTCCTGAAACAAAGTGTCCAGGTAACTCTACCCGTCCCGGATGTGCCGCAGAGTTTGAAGCTCAGATTCCAGATCATTTACTCTGATCCGGAGTTCTTCCAGCAACCAACACTTGCTGCAGATGTGGTGGCTGCGGTTCACAATGGGATCAGCCAGCTCCCACATCATACAGCTACAGCACATCACCTGCCCAGCCATTACTACTTATTTAGTCAACTTTTACAATTTATGTATTAAATGCTTTCTAGTACTTCTCTGCTACACTGTTTTTCAATTAAGCAATTAAACTTTTAAGCAATTACACAATACACGAGGATATAAATTGAAAAGCCCTACCTTAACAACACACGAGAGCCCTTCTTGGTTAGAGCTCCCGCTCTTTCTGCTGCTGGAACAGGAATGGAGGGCTCCGCCAGTCAAGGTAGATATTTGCTGATCTTTAAAGCAGAGACTCACCTACCTGTAGGCCTCTGATCGACACTCCTGCTCTTCCTGCTGCGAGTCTGTGGACTTTTAATTCGGTTCGAGGAGGAGGGAGGGAGGGAGGCCCTACTGTGTAGGACCTGGGGCTTCGAGGTAAGTGCTTAAATAACGGTCACTTACCTTCCCGACTGCCTGTCAGCTCCGACTTCATTTCCGCCCAGCTTCTGCCGCTCTCTGCTGAATAAAAGACCGCTGGCTTCGAAGCAAGTGCTTAAATAACAGTCACTTCCCTTCCCAACTGCCTCTCTGCTCCGACTTCACTTCTGCCCAGCTCCCGCCACTCTCTGCTGAAGCAAAAAAGCAATGTGAGAAATTATGGACTTTGGCAGGAAGGATAGAGGAGCTAAGTATTATTTGAACACAGGACTACAGAAAGCTGAATATGAACGGATTTGGGAGGCCTGGTGTGCAGGTCTTTAAAAAACAATTAGCATCCATGTTCAGTGAGTACTTGAAGGCAAATGGAATGCCTCTATTTCATAAGGAATAGAATTTTAAAATAGCAAGAGAAATAAAAACCAAGTTGCTGGAGAAGTTTAGCAGGTCTTGCAGCATCTGTGAAGGGAAAAACAGAATTAACCCTTTGGGTATGGTGACCCTCCTGTATTGTTTGGGAGTCCTTGTTAAAATTATATAAGGCACTAGTTGCACTCATATTGGAATGGAGTGAACGATTTTGACCTAATTATCAAAGGAAAGATATATTGGCATTCAAGGCAGTTGAGAGAAGTACACTCAGTTGGTCCTGGGCATAGAGGCATTTTGTTATGAGGAGATATTGAGTAAGTTGGGCCTGTACTCACTGGAGTTTGGAAGAATGAAAAGAGACCTTATTGAAACATGTAAAATTTTCAGGCACTCTCCCATGTAGAGCAGTTATTTCCCTTGATGCAAAGGATGTAATCTCAGAGCAAGGAGTCTTCTATTTAAGACAAATGAAGAGGAATTTTTGTTTTCTCCAGTGGCAAATCTGTGGCATTCTCTATCCTGGAGGGCTTTTAAGGGCCTTGGATTGTTCGGTATATTCAGGTCTATTTTCTCACCAAAAGGTCATGGAAGTATGCAGGAAAATGGAGCTGAGGATTATCAGATCAGCCGTGATCTCTTTGAATAACAGACTGGTCTCGATGGGATCCATGGGCTACTTTTACTCTGTTTTATGATCTTGTGATCTGATACAATGCAATGAGCGTTCTGTTTTTAACTTAATTAAAGTATACTTCTGGAAATGCAAGCAATACCTGCAGTGTTGATAACTTTTAGACACAGTAATTTTGCCAACTTTTGCATGACTATTTAAATAGCTCTACCAATTAACCAGTACAGACACACTGGGCTGCATTGACTCCTCCTCTGCTGGAACATTTTCTGAAGGTATCAGTTTTTACCCTCTCCCTATGCAGTGAAACTAGCATACCAACTGGTTTCAGATAGCATCAAATCATTGAGTGCAGTATGTAAATAAATCAAAAAATCTACATTAAAATTATGAAGCTGAAGATCTTTTTTATTTGACAGTGATTTGTTGTTGTTAATTCTGTTTGACTTTGAAATAAGCAGAGCAAAGTTTAAAATGCTGGTTGTCTATTTACCGTGGTGTGGTGTCCAGATGAGGAAGGAGTTTGGAAAAAATGAGAATTGTTTTGTAAGTTGCATCTTCAAACAAGTAAATGTAATTTTATTTTAGGTCGACTTTGAATATGAAAAGCACCATTTTGAAGAATCCAACATTAGTATGGATAATGCTGACAACACTGAAGGGGAGAACTTGGGAGGTTTGTGGTCAGAGTACACTTGCCATCATACAGGTGTGATACCCACTAGACAGTTATGGAAGGCGCGCACAGCATATTAATTTTGAGATGCATTTGTTAAATATTCAGAGCTTTTTGATTAAATAATCCATTTTGTTTGTTGACACGTTCCACCTTGAGCGTTGTTTGGATTTTGTTTTCTCCCCTTCTTAAATTTGTGCCATTGAAATTCGATATTTATCAATTAAAAAGAATGTGCATGCTGGATAAACTGGCTAGTTTTCCTTATAAGGTATCATGAAGTGTTTAAATCTTCAGGTCAAGTTCCACTTTATTTCACTGCAAAATTAAATGGCGAGGGAGTTGAGAATTCATCCAAACATTGACTGTTTCTTGTCTGTCTTCTGTGATTTGTCATAAAATAAGTAGTACAAGGTTAATTGGTAAACATGAACAAAAACAAAGTTGCTGGAAAAGCTCAGCAGGTCTGGCATCTGTGGGGGAGAAAACAGATTTAATGAATCGGGTCCGGTGACACTTTCTCAGAACAGAGGAAGGCTCACCGAATCCAAAACGTTGACTCGGTTTTCTCCTCCACAGATGCTGCCAGACCTGTTGAGCTTTTCCAGAAACTTTGTTTTTGTTCCTGATTTACAGCATCCACAGTTCTTTTGGTTTTAAAATTAAGTACAAGTAGGTTAGATCACTGTTTTATAAAACAGAGCAGCTAAAGACTCATGATTGTAACCAAAAAGTAGTAGCTCAAGTATTGCTATAAAAACAAGCTGCTGTGAGAACATCATGACAGTAAACAATTGTCATCAATCTGCAAGCAATTCAGGTGTGTTAACTTCACCAAAGCTTATTTGAATGAGTACACATTTGGCAAAGGTGTAATGTTAGCCTGTGCATATTCTGATTCAAGTTGCTTTGCAAAACTGCAGATGTCAGGTTAAAGTTTTCCCCTTGCCAAGGGCATAAAAAGAGCAGGAAAAGATCCTGTATGTTTCACTTGCAATTCTTGACATGTAATTGGGGAAAATTTTAAAGTGATTGTAACAGGTCAACCAAGTGGGACTCATAGAAGGTGATAATGGGAACTGCAGATGTTGGAGAATCCAAGACAATAAAATGTGAGGCTGGATGAACACAGCAGGCCCAGCAGCATCTCAGGAGCACAAAAGCTGACGTTTCGGGCCTAGACCCTTCATCAGAGAGGGGGATGGGGTGAGGGTTCTGGAATAAATAGGGAGAGAGGGGGAGGTGGACTGAAGATGGAGAGAAAAGAAGATAGGTGGAGAGGAGAGTATAGGTGGGGAGGTAGGGAGGGGATAGGTCAGTCCAGGGAAGACGGACAGGTCAAGGAGGTAGGATGAGGTTAGTAGGTAGGAGATGGAGGTGCGGCTTGGGGTGGGAGGAAGGGATGGGTGAGAGGAAGAACAGGTTAGGGAGGCAGAGACAGGTTGGACTGGTTTTGGGATGCAGTGGGTGGAGGGGAAGAATTTCCACTCACCCTCCCATTCTTTCGATGACTTGCAAACCATTTCCACTCACCCTCCCATTCTTTAGATGACGCCACAACCGCCCAAAGGGGATCCCCCTCGTTCTCACACACCACGCCACCAACCTCCGGATACAACGCATCATCCTCCGACACTTCCGCCATCTACAATTCGACCCCACCACCCAAGACATTTTTCCATCCCCACCCCTGTCTGCTTTCCGGAGAAACCACTCTCTCCGTGACTCCCTTGTTCGCTCCACACTGCCCTCCAACCCCACCACACCCAGCACCTTCCCCTGCAACCGCAGGAAATGCTACACTTGCCCCCACACCTCCTCCCTCACCCCTATCCCAGGCCCCGAGATGACTTTCCATATTAAGCAGATGTTCATCTGCACATCTGCCAATGTGGTATACTGCATCCACTGTACCCGGTGTGGCTCCCTCTACATTGGGGAAACCAAGCGGAGGCTTGGGGGCCGCTTTGCAGAACACCTCCGCTCGGTTCGCAATAAACAACTGCACCTCCCAGTTGCAAACCATTTTCATTCCCCCTCCCATTCTTTAGATGACATGTCCATCATGGGCCTCCTACAGTGCCACAATGATGCCACCCAAAGGTTGCAGGAACAGCAACTCATATTCCGCTTGGGAACCCTGCTGCCCAATGGTATCAATGTGGACTTCAGCAGCTTCAAAATCTCCCCTTCCCCCACCGCATCCCAAAACCAGCCCAGTTCGTCCCCTCCCCCCACTGCACCACACAACCAGCCCAGCTCTTCCCCTCCACCCACTGCATCCCAAAACCAGTCCAACCTGTCTCTGCCTCCCTAACCTGTTCACCCTCTCACCCATCCCTTCCTCCCACCCCAAGCCGCACCTCCATCTCCTCCCTACTAACCTCATCCCACCTCCTTGACCTGTCCGTCTTCCCTGGACTGACCTATCCCCTCCCTACATCCCCACCTATACTCTCCTCTCCACCTATCTTCTTTTCTCTCCATCTTCAGTCCGCCTCCCCCTCTCTCCCTATTTATTCCAGAACCCTCACCCCATCCCCCTCTCTGATGAAGGGTCTAGGCACGAAACGTCAGCTTTTGTGCTCCTGAGATGCTGCTGGGCCTGCTGTGTTCATCCAGCCTCCCATTTTATTGCCCTGGGCCTCATAGAATGTGAGTTCCTGATTGGGGCTGTTAATCTAGCCCAGTCACACAGTCCTAGCCAACAGATCGAAACAGTAGTGTCAGAGGTTCAGTTCACTCTTAGAGCTGGCTCTAAGGAAGCTTAATGAATGTCAAGGACTTTACATGTATAAATAAAGGGTGACTGGGGATGGGATACCGGCATTTATGAAGTTATTTCCCTTTCAACACTGTGTTATAATTGGATATTTCCGGCAGTATTTACAGACAAAGGAAATCAGAATCATAGAATGCCCACAGTGCAGATAGAGGCCATTCACCTCATTGAGTCTGCACCGACCCTCAGAAGACTATTCTACCCAGAAATCCCGCACCCCTGCCTGTCTCCAGAATGGACATCCATGAAATACTCTGGGCCATCAACAGCAGCAGAATTGTACTCCAGCACAATCTGTAACCTTATGGTGCAGCATATGCCCCCATCAAACATTACTGTCATGTCAAGGGATCAACCCTGGTTCAACAAAGAGTGCAAGAGGCCATGCCAGGAGCAGCACCAGGCATACCTAAAGATGAAGTATCAACCTGATGAAGCCCCCAAACAGGACAACTTGCACAACAAGCAGCGAAAGCAGCAAGTGATAAACAGAACCAAGCAATCCCATAACCATTGGATCAGTTGTAAGCTCTGCAGTCCTGCCACATCCAGTCATGAATGGTGGTAGACAATTAAACAACTCACTGGCAGAGGAAGCCCCACAAATATCCCTCTCCTCAATGATGGAAGAGCCCAGCACATCAATGCAAAAGCTTTCGCAGCAATCTTCACCCAGAAGTCCCAAGTGGATGATCCATCTCGGCCTCCTCCAGTGGTCCCCAGCATGACTGAAACCAGTCTCCAGCCAATTCAATTCATTCCACTTGATAGCAAGAAATGGTTGGAGATACTGGATACTGCAAAGGCTGCGGGCGCTGACAACATTCCGGAAATAGTACTGAAGACTTGTGCTCCAGGACTTGTTGCTCCCAGAGCCAAGCTGTTCCAGTACAGATACAACACTAGTATCTACCCGACAACGTGGAAAATTGCCCAAGTATGTCCTATACAGAAAAAGCAGGACAAAGCCACCCCGGCCAAATACCGCCCCATCAGTCTCCTCTTGATCATTAGTAAAGTGATGGAAGGTGTAATCAACAGAACTGTCAAGCAGCACCTGCTCAGCAACGCCCAGTTTGGGTTCTGTCAGTGTCACTGAGCTCCTGATCTCATTTACAGCCTTGGTTCAAAAATAGGCAAAAGAGTTGAATTCCAGAGGTGAGGTGAGATTGACAGCCCTTGATGTCAAGGCTGCGTTTAACAGAGTGTGGTGTTGAGGAACCCCCGGCAAAACTGAAATCAGTGGGTATCAGAAGGCAAACTCTCTGGTGGTTGGAGTCATACCTGACACATAGGAAGATGGTCGTGGTTGTGGGGGGTCAATCATCTCCGCTTGAGGACATTTCTGCAGGAGTTCCTCAGGGTAGTGTCCTAGCCCCAACCATCTTCAGCTGCTTCATCAGTGACCTTCCCTCCATTATAAAGTCAGAATTGAGGATATTCGCTGATGATTGCAAATGTTCAGCACCGTTTGCGATTCCTCAGATACTGAGGCCATCTGTGTTCGCATGCAGCAACATCTCGACAATATCCAGGCTTGGGCTGGCAAGTGGCAAGTGACATTCGTGCCCCACAAATGCCAGGCTATGCCCATTAAGAGACAGTCTCACCAACCACCCTTTGACATCCTTGACGTTTCCTAGCTGAGATAGAGAGACAGAGACAAAAATACATTGTTTTGTGCCACTCCATAAGATCATATGACATAGGAGCAGAAATTAAGCTGTTCAGCCCACCGCGTCTGCTCACTGTTCAGTCATGGCTGATAAGATTCTCAACCCCATTCTCTCAGCTTTCTCCCTTAACCCTTGGTCCCCTTCACAATCAAGAACCTATCTATCTCTGTCTTAAATGTACTGAATGACCTGGCCTCCACGGCCTTTTGTGGCAGTGAATTCCATAGATTCACCACACTCTGGCTAAAGTAGTTTTTCCTTATCTCCATTCTAAAAGGTCTTCCTTCTACTCTAAGGCTGTATCCTCGGGTCCAAGTCTCTCCTACCAATGGAAACATCTTCCCAACATCCACTCTGTCCAGACCATTCAGTGGACTACAAGTTCCAGTTAGATCCCCCCCTCATCCTTCTACACTGCATTGGTTATAGACCCAGAGTCCTCACACATTCCTCATGTGTTAAGCTTTTCATTCCTGGGAACATTCTCGTGAACCTCCTCTGAACCCACTCCAGGGCCACTATATCTTTCTGAGATATGCGGCTTAAAACTGTGCACTCTACTCCAAACGTGCCCTGACCAGAGCCTTATAGACCCTCAGTGGTAGATCCCTGTTCTTATAAAGAACAAGAACAAAGAAAATTAAACACAGGAATAGGCCCTTCGACCCTCCAAGCCTGCACCAATCCAGATCCTCTCTCTAAACGTGTTGCCTATTTTGCAGAGATCTGTGTCCCTCTACTCCCTGCCCATTCATGTATCTGTCTAAGTACATCTTAAATGACACTGTTTTGCCTGCCTCTCCTACTTCGGCTGGCAACACGTTCCAGGCCCCCACCACCCTCTGCATAAAGAACTTTCCACGCATATCTCCCTTAAACTTTTCCCCTTTCACCTTGAAACTGTGACCCCTAGTAATTGAGTCCCCCACTCTGAGAAAAAGCTTCTTGCTATCCACCCTGTCTGTACCTCTCATGATTTTGTAGACCTCCATCAGATCCCCCCTCGACCTCTGTCTTTCTAATGTAAATAACCCTAATCTACTCAATCTCCCTTCACAGCTATACTGAGCAATATCCTGGTGAACCTCCTCTGTACCCTCTCCAAAGCATCCACATCCTTTTGGTAATGTGACCAGAACTGTACGCTGTATTCCATATATGGTCGACCCAAAGTTCTATACAACTGTAACATGACCTACCAACCCTTGTACTCAGTTCCCCGTCCAATGAATGAAAGCATGCCATATGCCGCCTTGACTACTCTATCCACCTGCGTTGCCACCTTCAGGGTACAATGGACCTGAGCACCCAGATCTCTCTGTGCATCAGCTTTCCCCAGGGCTTTTCCATTTACCGTATAGTTGGCTCTTGAATTAGATCTTCCAAAATGCATCACCTCACATTTGCCTGGTATGAACTCCATCTGCCATTTCTCTGCCCAGCTCTCCAATCTACCTATATTCTGCTGTATTCTCTGACAGTCCCCTTCACTGTCTGCTACTCCATCAAGCTTAGTGTCATCTGCAAACTTGCTAATCAGATCATCTATACCTTTCTCCAGATCATTTATGTATATCACAAGTAACAGTGGCCCCCAACACGGATCCCTGTGGAACACCACTGGCCACAGCTCTCCATTTTGAGAAACTCCCTTCCACTGCAACTCTCTGTCTCCTGTTGCTTAGCCAGTTCTCTATCCATCTAGCTAGTATACCCTTGACCCCATGCGACTTCACTTTCTCCATCAGCCTACCATGGGGAACTTTATCAAATGCCTTACTGAAGTCCATGTATATGACATCTCCAGCCCTTCCCACATAGATCAACTTTGCCACTTCCTCAAAGAATTCTACCAAGTTGGTAAGACATGACCTTCCCTGCACAAAACCATGCTGCCTATCACTAATGAGCCCATTTTCTTCCAAACTTAAATAGATCCTATCCCTCAGTATCTTCTCCAGCTGTCCTCAATTTTACTTTATCCAATTTCTATCTTCCCTCATTCATCACTTGCTCTCTTCTGACTCCTTTGTTTCTGTGTCCATTTAGTCACTTTCGTCTATATCTCTTAGCTCTTCATCTTTGAAAGTAGAAGAGTAGAGGATTTCTGATCCGTGGTTTTCAGAGTTTCAGCACATTGTAGGGGGCTTGAGACAAATTTTAACCCATCATATGGATAGAATAATGTAAACATTTGCAGTTATTTCTAGCTTTGAAGTTTCTATATTCATCTAATGCGTGAAGGAAAGTTGCAGCTTGTTAAGTATCGACCTTATGATCATTAAGCTCATGAGCATAATCCAAAACATATGTAAACATAGAACAGTACAGCACAATACCAGCCCTTTAGCCCACAATGTTGTGCTGACCTATTATCCTACTAAGATCAATCTACCCTGCGTACCCTACATTTTACTATCCTCCATGTCCCTATCCAAGAGTCACTAAAAAGTCTCTAAAGTATCTGACTCCACTACCACTGCCAGCAGCGCATTCCACACGCCCACCACTCTCTGTGTGAAGAACCTACCTCTGACATCTCCCCTATACCTTCCTCCAATCACCTTAAAATTATGCACCCTCGGATTAGTCATTTCTGCCCTGGGAAAAAGTCTCAGATCATTCACTCTATCTATGCTTCTCATCATCTTGTAAACCTCTATCAAGTCACCTCTCATCCTTCTTCACTCTAATGAAAAATGCACGAGCTCCCTCAACCTTTCCTCATAAGACCTGCCCTCCAGTCCAGGCAGCATCTGGGTAAATCTCCTGTGCAACCTCTGTAAAGCTTCCACATGTTTCCTGTAGTAAGGTGACCAGAACGGAACACAATATTCCAACTGTGGTCTAACCAGAGTTTTATAGATTTAAGATTTTGCGCTCACCGCAAACCAACAGCATCAGCTATTCGTTATAGCTTATTACCTGACTCCCCAAAGTCTATTCGCCAGCTAAATGCTACCAGTCAGGAGTGAAATGGAATACTCTGAAATTTCCTGGATGGGTGCAGCTCTAACAACACTCGAGTAGTATGACATCATCAAAGTTGAAGCAGCACGCCTGGCACTACATCAACAGATGTCAATTTTTTTTCAACCACTGACGCTCAGTATGTATTATCTACAACATGCAGTACAGAAATTCACCAACAATCCTGAGATTACATTTTGCAAACCCAGGACCACTTCCATCTGGAAGGACAAGGGCAGCTGACACATGGGTATGCCACCACCTTCGTTTCTCTGTAAGCCACTCACCATACTGTCATGGAAATAAATGTGATGTGGGCGTGCCAGTGTTGGACTGGGTGAACAAAGTAAGAAGTCACACGACACCAGATTGTAGTCCAACAGATTTATTTGAAATCACAAGCTTTCAGAACACCGTTCCTTCATCACCTAATTATCTCACATAACCATGTTGGACTATCATCTGGTGTTGTGTGACATCTGACTTTGGAAATATATCGCCACTCCTTCAGTGTCACAGGCTGAAAATCCTGGAGTTCCCTCCCTAACACATTGTGGATATACTACTGCACATGGGCTACAGCTGTTCGGGAAGGCAGCTCATCACTCCCTACTGAAGGATACTCAGTAATGGACAAAAAATGCTGGCCACGCCAGCGAAACTGACATCCCCTGAATAAAATGTATTTTTTTCAAGGGCATACCATCAAATTTCCATAGGAAATGACCACCCATGAAATCTTGCACCAAAGTGGGCAGGGCAAACAAAACTGTTTTCCCCAGGGTAGAAATGCCAATTACTAGGGAAACATAGGTTTAAGTGAAAAGTGAGTAAGTTTAAAAAAGATGTGAAAGGCAAGTTTTTACACAGCGTGTAAGTGCTTGGAATGTGCTTTCAAAGGATGTGGTGGAGGTGGAAACGATAACACTGTTTTAAGAGGCATCTTGACAGTTACATGAATGGGCAGGGAATAGACCGATACATACCACGTAGCGGCAAAAGGCTTTGAGTTTAGAAAGGCATCATGTGTCAGGACAGTCGTGTTGGGCTAAAGGGCCTGTTCCCGTGCCGTATTGTTCTTTGTTTTTAATTTCTTTTTAAACAGGCACTGAAGATTCATTAATTAACTTTCACAATATTTTAGTGTCAAATCAGGAACAGAAAATAAATAAAAATGGGGTTGACAGTGAGAAACAGATAAAAAGAACATGATGAAAGTGTAAAACAAAATTTAATTTTTAAAATCCCCCAACAATAATTAAAATCTGAAGAAATGAGACTCCTCCACTTGTAGGAGTCAGTTTTCCATGTCAGATAAATAACTATCAAACAAGGGTTGTTTATGCTATTAAAACGCTACTTAAACTGTAAAGGACAAGCCTGAGCCTTTTCTGGAATAAAAGCAAAATACTGTGGAAGCTGGAAATCTGAAGCAAATTCAGAAAGTGCTGGAGTAACCTCGTAGATCTGGCAGCATGTGTGGACAGAGAAACAGAGTTAGCATTTTAAGTCTGGTATAACTCTTTAGTCATAGATATTGCCAGATCTGCTGAGTTTCTGAAACTTTTTCAGCCTGTTTACTAAGCATCCATTGGGTCAAATATACTAGTTTCACACCTTTCCGTGCATTTTGCCTACTCTGCAACATTGTGATATAGCTTCTGGATCAATTTGGCAGTGGGGATCTCCTGATTTCCATTCTTAACTGCACAATTTTAGGCAAGGTGGAAGAGTAGTGATGATGTCACTGGACTAGAAATCTATAGCGACAGCCCAATGCAGTGGGAACATGGGCTTTTGAATCCCACCATTACAAATTAGGACTCAACAAAAATCTGGAATTTTAAAAAAGCTGATCTAATGGCTGATTGTCATAAGATCCCATCTGGTTTACTGATGGGCTTTATGGAAAGAAATTTGCCATCCCAACAGGCCTGATGTAACTCCAGATCCTCAGAAATGTGACTGATTCTTAAGTGTTTCACTAGTCCGTTTCAGAGTGCAGTCAGGTAAAGGTCAATTAGGAATGGTCAAGTATCGACCTTGTCAGTGACACCCACATCTCACATCTGATTAAAAGAAATTGTTGCAAATTGCGATCAGTGCTGATCACCTTGCTGTTCATTCTACAGCAAAATCAAGCCCAAGGTTTTTGAGTAAATTTGGCCCAGAAAGGTAATCTATATTTATTAATTATTTTAACAAGAAATCTACAACTTATAACCAATAATAATTGTGGTTTTAATTTTCATTTCAGTACTTTGCAGTAATGCATTTATAATTACACAGGGTTGAGGACAGTTGTTGAGGAGCTAGAACTAGAACGGAACAGACTACAGGAGCAAATCTTAATGTTGGAGGAGCGCTGTCAGGACTTGGAGGAAAAAGCACAGCTCCGTACCAGAGTAGAGTTCCATCAGGTAAGGATGAAAAGAGTGACCTAGTTCCGGTTTCATGAGTAGCTTGATGTAGGACAGATCTTGTTGTGTAAAGACCAAGAATGCAGTGGAAATGGTGTTTGTAAATGTAGCTTAGAGGAAAAGAGCGCTTGAGTTTGAACAAACAATATTCTGAAATGTCTGGGACTGATGCTCCATTATGTGCTTAATAGTCAGGCTGGTCGTATTTTATATCAACCTTTGCAATAAAATCATGCATGTCATGTGTTTTTCTTTTAAACGATTTTGTTTTAACTGCATCTCTCATTTACAAATCAAAAGTTGAGTTTTTCTTTTTATTTTCCGCTCTATTTGGCAGTTTGGAAGCCATGACCTGCATAGCAGTTGAATAATTCCTCCCTTCTGTTTACCTGCAGAAATGGAGAAATTTTCTGTTTGCTGATGCCATTTCGTATTGCCTTAAACATTGCTGAAGAGCATCAAAAGCCCAAACTGTGTGATTATTTGCCAAGGTTGACTTTTTGAATTGTTAAAATTTTCATCATGAACATGTGAAAATACTTAAATTCAAGGATCCAGTAATAAGACTGTCTAATGCAGGTGACCTTTGGTGTATGTGAAGAGGGGCAGCTACTGAGGGTTCTCCACACTGAGGTGTGTGTTTGATCTTGCTTCACTTTTAAGGTGATGAATAAGAGTTGCAGCGCATTCTCGGTTGTGTACTGTCGGTTCTGGTTTTCATATATAGGTAGTTATTTTGCCTAACGTTTTTTTAAATTGTGTCGTTGTGTTGTGGTTATGCCTAACTACGTTAAGAAAGCCAAGTGTGACAGAACTTGATGGGAAATAACTGTGAACAGTGAGAACTAATGCAGATTACAGGGGTGTCTAGACTTCAGATACAGTTGGAAAAATACATAATTTTAAAATGTTCAGAATAGATAATTACATTCTACACAACTACAGATATCTTTCAAGTGGAAAATGTGACAACTGGCATCATCTTTTCAAAAAGAATGATTTCTCATTCTTCCCTCTATAAAGCTCAAGTGCATAGTGTACAGATCAGCCTTGATCTGACTGAACAATGGAATAGATTCAAAACGTTTAGTGACTGGCTTCTGGTTCTCTCATTCTTAGATTATACCTCGGTGGGTCCAAAAACCAACATAGTTTAAATTTAAAAACAGTCTTGTAGAAGTAAAGAGTTTATCTTACACATTTTTCATCCAAAGACTCCATGAACTGGATAAGTCCCTGATCATTATTGCCTGAACCCTCAGGGGTCTCACTGGCCCTCCCTGGGACAAACTTGGCAAGAGAGCCTTGACTGAGCAACACCCCCCCCCCCCCCCCCCCCCCCCCCCCCGACTCCTGACTGATGTTAGGATGATGAAGATTATGTTTCTGAATTCAGTTCTTTGAGCCTGGTCTGCTTTTTAATAACATTCAGAAAGAATAGGAAATTGGGTAAAGAGGAAGCGGTAACACTACTCTTGAAGGATGCAATTGATGCAACGGCTAGAGGTAACCTTAGTGGAGGAACACAACCCTGATTTTACTGAATGACAAAGCTTGAGAGCCAAATGGCCTACTGCTTCACCTAATTCTACATGTCATGGAGTTTATCATACATGTGCTGGTTCTATGAAAGTGTTATCCGATTAATCTCACTACCATGATACTAAAACAGCTGTTCACTGTTGCACTCCAGCTCTTTCCCCAACGTCATATAAATTTGATAGCTTTATTAGGGGCGGCTCAGAGGCTAGCCCTGCTGCCTCACAGTGCCAGGCACCCGGCTTCAATTCCATCCCCAGGCAACTGTCTGTGTGGAGTTTGCACGTTCTCCCTGTGTCTGCCTGGGTTTCCTCCAGGTGCTCTAGTTTTCTCCCACAGTCCAAAGATGTGCGGGTAAGGTGGATTGGCCATCCTGAATCACTCATAGTATCCAGGATATGCAGGCTAAGTCGATTAGCCATTGGATATGCCGAGTTACAGGGATAGGGTGTTTTGGGGGTTGGGAGTGTTCATGGGATGCTTTTCAGAGGCCTCCTCCCACACAGTAGGGTTTCCATTGATATTAAGCTGGTTTTGCATTGTGCTAAATGAAACATTGGTGCTGTCAGCTTCTTTTGGGGCCACTGCTGTTTGTCATTTTTATAAATAACCTGGATGAGGGCGTAGAAGGACGAGTTAGTAAATTTGCAGATGACACTAAAGTCGGTGGAGTTGTAGGTAGTGTGGAAGAATGTTGCATGTTACAGAGGGACATAGATAAGTTGCAGAGCTGGGCTGAGAGGTGGCAAATGGAGTTTAATGCAGAAAAGTGTGAGATGATTCACTTTGGAAAGAGTAACAGGAATACAGAGTGCTGGGCTTAATGGTAAGATTCTTCGTAGTGTGGATGAGCAGAGGGATCTTGGTGACCATGTGCATAGATCCCTGAAAGGTGCCACCCAGGTTGATAGGGTTGTTAAGAAAGCTTATGGTGTGTTAGGTTTTATTAGTAGAGTGATTGAGTTTCGGTGCCATGAGGTCATGTTGCAGTTCCGGTCACTTCATTATAGGACGGATGTGGAAGCATTGGAAAGGGTGCAGAGGAGATTTACCAGGATGTTGCCTGTTATGGAGGAAGGTCTTATGAGGAAAGGCTGAGGAACTTGAGGCTGTTTTCGTTCCAGAGAAGAAGGCTAAGAGGTGACTTAATAGAGACATACAAGATGATCAGAGGATTAGATAGGATGGACAGTGAGAGCCTTTTTCCCCGGATGGTGATGGCTAGCACAAGGGAACGTAGGTTTAAATTGAGGGGTGATAGATGTAGGACAGATGTCAGAGGTAGATTCTTCACTACTGCGCTGTAATGTTCTAGCTTCTATGTTACAGCAGAACAGTTTTACTACAAAATTCAAAATGACCATACACTGGTAAAATGTAAAAAAAATTTTCTTCTGCAATTTTGCCCTGCTTAACTGGGATTGCAGGTAACTATGCGCAGCCTGTATATTGAGAAAAGAGAAGAGAAACAATTCATCAAATCAATTGTGAAGGTAGCTTTAGAAAATACTAGCTAATGACCCATGTTACCATGTGAATGTCTGCCGATGGTAGAATCAGGTGAATACTATGTAAACTTTCAGTGTATGCAGGGAATGGCCAGACTGCACAGAGAGCAAACAATAGATAATGAGAGATAATAAATAATTATAGTCAGGCCATTTACCAGGAAGCTTGTTGTGCCTGGTGGGACAGGTCTTGTCAGTAATTTACATCTGCAGCTAGTGACTTAGGCACTCAATAAAAGCATAAGAAATATGGACGCGGAGGTAGTGGTGTAGTGGTAATGTCCCTGGTCTAGTAATCCAGAAACCTTGGTTAATGCTGTGGGAATAGGTGTTTGAATCCCACCAGTACAAATGGTGAAATTTGAGGGGTTCTTGTGGTTCTTTCCTTGAGCTGGGAAGCCTAGGTTCACATTCTACCTGCTCCAGAGGAATATCATAACATCTCTGAACAGATGGATTAGAAAATTTCTAAAAAACAGGAGCAGTGTTCGAACCTTTGACCTCTCAAGCATGCTGCACCAGTTAGTGAGGTCAAGACTGATCTGAATGAGGCCTTAAGCCCATTTTTCTGGCTGCAACCATACAAGACATCTTAAATTGGGAGGAGTTTTTTTTTGCTATATTGTCTATGCTTTGTTTTCTCATCATGGGGAAATCTTTTTCTCAGCAGACCCTGGTAAAACCCCCCTAGAATCTTGTATGTTGCATTAAGGACCTTCTTGATCTTCTAATCTCCAATGATTATAGATGGAGAGGCTGTGATTTTCCCACCAATTCGAAGAGACAAATCATCCATGTCTGCATGATTGTCAAATAGATCCCATGTCTAAGAAGTATGACAGTGAGAGGTAAAGTGACCATAGTCCCAGAGGACCATGAGACTGCTCTCTCCTTAGAAAGAAGACTGCTGGTGAGTTTAACCTGAGTGTCACCATGCTTCAGGTGAGGAGCAAGGTTGAGAAGGTGGGTCCTTCATGGTACGGGACTTGAACCCGCACTATTGGCATCACTCTGTAATCCAAACTGTGCTAACCGACCCCCGTCGAAGTGAATGATTCGGGTACAACAACATTATGTTCATGAGTCGCTCAAAGATCATAAAAACTGCCAATGCTGGAATCAGAGATTACACATTGTGGAGCTGGAGGATTCAGAAAAATGAAGAAGGGTCCTGCCTCTAAACGTCAACTTGCCTATTCCTCTGATGCTGCCTGGCTTGCTGTGTTCCTCCAGCTCCAAGCTGCATGATCTTATGTTTATGAGTATTATAGAAATCCTATAGTGCAAATTGATGGGCCAAATGGCCTCTTTCTGCATCCCTTCGGACCTATGACCCTCACTCATAACCCCACATTTCCAATAGCTCATCCACCTGACCTGCACATCTTTGTACTATGGGAGGAAACTGGAGAGCTCGGCAAAAATCCATGTTGACAAGGGGAGAATATGCAAACTGCACGCAGACAGACAGGCACCTGAGGTCGGAATCAAACCCGGGTCCCTGGCACTGTGAGGCAGCAGTGCTAAGCAAAGGGAGTGCTAACCAGAGTATCAAAGAGATCTAGAAGAAGGAAAAATAATTGTAGACATCAGTAATCATGGTCTGTTAGTGTAACAGTGAAACATTTATCTAACTGAAAGGGCAACAGCTAGCTATGAAGTAGCCTAGATTCTGCAGGAACAAATTTGTGGCCTTCTGGTGAAATGATCATCTTAGAATTGACAGTACTGCTGAAGAAATCTGCTGAGAGTTCATGAAACATAGAAAGTTGGGGCAGATAGGTCATTTGGCCCTTTGAGCCTGCTGAACGCATTCAGTATGTTCATGGCTGATCAACTTGTACCCTATTTTGGCTTTATCCCCCAAACCCTTTGGTTCCTTAAGCCCTAAGATCTGTATCTAATTTCTTCTTAGAAAGATTCAGTGTTTTGGCTTTGGCTGCTCTCTGTGGCAGAGAATTCTACAGGCTCACTACTCTCTGCATGAAGAAATTTCTCCTCATCTCAATCCTAAATGTCCTACCCAATTTCCTGGGAATGTGACCTTTGGTTCTGGACTACCTGGTCTTCAGGAACAGTTTTCCTGTGTTTACCTTGTCTACTTCTATGAGAATTTAATAGGTTTCTGTGATATCCCTTCATTTTTCTCAGCTCCAGTGAATGTTAACTGATCCATTCTGTGTTCAATCCTTAGTCCTGCCATCCCAAGAATCAGCCTGGTAAATCTTTGTTGCACTCTGTCTATAGCCAGAACATCTTTCCTCTGATAAGGAGACCAGAACTGCACACAATACTCCACATGTGGTCTCATCAAGTCCCTGTGTAATTACAAAAAGGATTCCCTGCCCCTGAGATAACACGGTGTGAAGCCGGATGAACACAGCAGGCCAAGCAGCATCAGAGGAACAGGAAAGCTGACGTTTCGGGCCTAGTCCCTTCTTCAGAAAAAATGATTTTTCTGGAGAAGAGTCTAGGCCTGAAACTTCAACCTTCCTGCTCCTCTGATGCTGTTTGGCCTGCTGTGTTCATCCGGCTCTACGCCTTTTTGTCTCAGATTCTCCAGCGTCTGCAGTTCCTATTATCTCTGATACCTTCTTTACCACCTGCTGCACCTGCATGCTTACTTTCAGTAACTGGTGTACACGGACACCCAGGTCTCGTTGTGCCTCCTGCGTTCTCGATCTGATGTTGTTCAGAAAATAATCTGCCTTCCTGTTTTTGTTACTAAAGTGGATTCTGTTCATACTTCATCTGCCATACATTGATAAACGTGTCCGAATCACCCTGAAGCATCTGTGCACCTTCACTACAGTTCACCCTCCCAACCAGCTGTGTGCCATCTGTAAAATTGGAGATGATAATTTTAGTTCCTCCATCTAATTCATTAATATAGTGTTCAAGAATTGATCCTGCAGTACCCCATTAGTGACTGCCTGCCATTCAGAAAAGACCCGTTTATTCTGACTCTGTTTCCTGCTGCCTTCCAATTCTTTGTCTGTTTCATTACACTACCCACATCCCAAACACTTCAATGTTAGATGCTAATCTCCAGTGTGGGACCTTATTGAAAAAGCCTCATGAAAGCTAACCCATGGAAAGCCTCTTAAAAGTAAAGCGCATTCACTAGCTACCTCTTAACAACTCTTGTCATTAGATTCAGTCAAAGTTTCAGGAGATTTGTCAAGCACGATTTCCCTTTTGTAAATTCAAGCTGACTCTATCTAGTCCTGTCACTGTTTCCAAGTTCTGTGCAACTAAATCTTTACTAAGGTCAGGGAAGGTGGTAAAATAGGGGGAGGTATGGCTTTGTTGGTCAAGGACAGCATAACGGCAACTGAAAGAACCTTTGAGGAGTCGTCTACTGAGGTGGTATGGGCTGAGGTTGCTGAGTCAGTATGGGTGGAAGTTAGGTACAGCAAGGGAGCAGTCACCTCACTGGGGGTTTTCTACAGACCCCCAAACAGCAGTAGGGAGATCGAAGAACTCATTGGCCGGCAGATTGTTGAAAAGTGCAAACGTATCAGGGTTGTTGTTATGGGTGACTTCAACTTTCCCGATATAGATTGGAACCTCCTTAGTGCAGATGGTTTGGATGGAGCCGTTTTTGTCAGGTGTGTTCAGGAGGGTTTCCTTACTCAGTATGTGGACAGGCCGACGAAGGGGGAGGCCATTTTGGATTTGGTTCTCGGCAATGAGCCAGGACAGGTGTCAGGTCTCGTGGTGGGAGAACACTTTGGCGACAGTGACCACAACAGCCTCACATTTGCCATAGCCATGGAAAGTGAAAGGAGCAGTTACCAGGGTAAGATATTTAACTGGGGAAAAGGAAACTATGATGCTATCAGACAGGAGTTGGAAAGTACAGATTGGGAGCAATTGTTCCACAGAAAGGGCACAGAAGACATGTGGAAGCTGTTTAAGGAACAGTTGTTGCGAGTGATGTATACATTTGTTCCTCTGAGACAGGTAAGAAGGGGTAAGATTAAGGAGCCTTGGATGACAGGTGCAGAGGTGCTTCTTGTCAAAAAGAAAAAGGCAGCGTACGTAAGGTGGAGGAAGCAAGGGCCTAGCACAGCTTTAGAGGATTACAGGCATGCTCGGAAGGAGCTCAAAAGTGGACTGAGGAGGGCCAGGAGGGGGCACGAAAAAGGCTTGGCAGGAAGGATTAGGGAGAACCCAAAGGCATTTTACTCATACGTGAGGAATAAGAGAATGATCAGGGAGAAGGTAGGGCCGATCAGGGATAGCATAGGGAACTTGTGCATGGAGTCTGAGTAGATAGGGGAAGCCCTAAATGAGTTTTTTGCTTCGGTTTTCCCTAAGGAAAGGGACCTTGTTGTGAATGATAACTTTGAGGAGCAGGAAAACAGGCTTGAACAGATCGAGATTGAGGAAGTTGACGTGCTGGACATTTTGGCAAACATTAAGATTGATAAGTCCCCAGGGCCAAACCAGATTTATCCTAGGTTGCTCCGGGAAGCGAGAAAGGAGGTTGCTAAGCCGCTGGCGAAGATCTTTGCTCCTCACGCTCCACGGGAGTCGTACTGGAAGATTGGAGGGAGGCAAATGTTGTTCCTCTTTTCAAGAAAGGGAATAGGGAAATCCCTGGAAATTACAGACCAGTCAGTCTTATATCTGTGGTCAGCAAGGTTTTGGAAGGAATTCTGAGGGATAGGATTTATGACTATTTGGAAAAGCATAGCGTGATTAAAGGGAGTCAGCATGGCTTTGTGAGGGGCAGGTCATGCCTTACAAATCTTATTGAGTTCTTTGAGGAGGTTACGAGACAGCTTGACGAGTGTCCAGCAGTTGATGTGGTGTACGTGGACTTCAGCAAGGCATTTGATTCGGTTCCCCACAGCAGGCTCATTCATAAAGTCAGGAGGTATGGGATACAGGGTGATTTGGCTGTCTGAATTCAGAATTGGCTGGCTGACAGGAGGCAGAGAGTGGTTGTAGGTGGTAAGTATTCTGCCTGGAGGTCAGTGCTGAGTGGTGTCCCGCAGGGCTCTGTTCTTGGGCCTCTGCTCTTTGTAGTTTTTATAAATGACTTGGATGAGGTGGTTGAGGGGTGGATTAGTATGTTTGCTGATGACACAAAGATTGGAGGTGCCATTGATAGTATCGAGGGCCATTGCAGGCTTCAGTGAGACATTGACAGAATGCAGAGCTGAGCTGAGAAATGGCAGATGGAGTTCAACCTGGATAAATGTGAAATGATGCATTTTGGAAGGTCGAACTTAAATGCTGAATATAGAATTAGAGGCAGGATTCTCGGCACTGTGGAGGAACAGCGGGATTTTGGTGTTCAAGTGCATAGCTCCCTCAAAGTTGCCACCCAGGTGGATAAGGTTGTTAAGAAAGCATATGGTGTTTTGGCTTTCATTAACAGGAGGATCGAGTTTAAGAGCTGCGAGGTTATGCTGCAGCTCTACAAAACCCTGGTGCGACCACATTTGGAATATTGTGTCCAGTTCTGGTCGCCCTATTATAGGAGAGATGTGGAGGCTTTGGAGAGGGTGCAAAGGAAGGTTTACCAGGATGCTAGATAATAAAATGTGAGGCTGGATGAACACAGCAGGCCAAGAAGCATCTCAGGAGCACAAAAGCTGACGTTTCGGGCCTAGAAAGATTCGGATTATTCCACGGCACAACATCATAGGCCGAAGGGCCTGTACTGTGCTGTACTTTTCTATGTTCTATAACAAAGTCCTGCATTTTCCCTGCTATTAATGTTGGTTTAACCAGTCTGTAATTCCATGCTATCTCTCCTTTTTGTAAAAAAGAGGGATTGCGTATTTTCAATTCATTGTTGCAGAGATAGTAGGAATTGCCGATGCTGCTGGCGAATCTGAGATGAACATTGTCTGAAGCTGCATGAACACAGCAGGCAAAGCAGTGTCAGAGGAGCAGGAAAGTTTGACGTTTCAAGTCGAGATCCTTCTTCAGTAATGGGAGAGGGGAAGGGGATCCTGAAATAAATCGGGAGACAGGGAGAGGTGGATAGAAGATGGATAAAGGAGAAGATAAGGTGAGAGGAGACAGAAATGTCAAAGGGGCAGGGTTAGAGCCAGTGAAGGTGAATGTAGGTGGGGAGTTAGGGAGGGAATAGGTCGGTCCAGGGATGTCGGACAGGTCAAGGAGGGGGCGTGGGGTTTGAGGTGGGAGGAATGGTCAGGGAGGTGGGGACTAGCTGGGCTGGTTTTGGGATGTGGTCAGGAGAAGAGAGGATTTTGAAGCTTGTGAAATCCACATTGATACCCTTAAGCTGCAGGATTTCCAAGCGAAATATAAGATGCTGTTCTTGCATCTTTCGGGTGGCGTCATCATGGCAGTGCAGGAGGACAACTTCCACAAATTCTCCTTTAATTCCTCCCACTTCCTACCGACAAATGGTGTGGCCATGGGCCCAAGCTATGCCTGCCTCTTTGTAGGATACGTGGAACAATCCCTCTTCCAAAGCTACACTAGCCCTATCCCCCATCTCTTCCTCTGTTACATTGATGATAGTTTCGGCGCCGCCTCATGTTACCACAAGGAGCTCAAACAGTTCATCCTCTTCACTAACACTTTCCACTCCAACCTTAAGTTTACCTGGACCATCTCTGACACCTCTCTCTCCTTCCTGGACCTCTCTGTCTCCATCTCTGGCATTCACCTGGAAACCGATATCCATTTTAAGCCCACTGACTCCCACAACTCCCTAGAATATTCCTCCTCCTACCCACCTTTCCTTTGCCTTGGCCACATCTGCTTCCAAGATGAGGCATTCCGTTTCCGAACATCCCAGATGTCGTCCTTTTTTCAAGAACCACAACATCCCCTCCACAGTGATCAAAAATGCACCCGACCATGTCTTCCGCATTTCCCGCAAATCATCCCTCACACCCCCTATCCGCAATAATAATAACCAAAGCAGAATCCCACTCATCTTCACGTACCACCCCACCAACCTCCAAATCCAATGCATCATCCTGTGACATTTCTGCCATCTGCAATCTGACCCCACTGCCAAAGACATTTTTCCCTCCCCACCCTGATGTGCTTTCTGGAAGGACCATTCTTTCCGTGACTCCCTTGTCTGCTGCACACTCCCCTCAAGCACCACCACTCCTGGCACTTTTCTCTGCAACCACAGGAAGTGTTACACCTGCCCCTACGCCTCACCCCCATCCCAGGCCCCAAGAAGACTTTCCACATCAAACAGATGTTCACCTGCACATCAGCTAATGTGGTATATTGTATCCGCCGTACCAGTTGTGGCTTTCTCTACATCAGGGAAACCAAGCAGAGGCTTCGGGACCGCTTTGCGGAACACCTACACTCAGTTCACAACAAACAACTACACCTCCCAGTCGTGAACCATTTCAACTCATCCCACCTGCCATGACTCTTTGGACGACATGTGCATCCTGGGCCCCCTGCGTTGCCACCTGGAAAGCTGCAAGAACAGCATCTCGTATTTTGCTTGGGAACCCTGCAGCCCAAGGGTATCAATATGGACCTCACAAGCTTCAAAATCTCCCCTCCCCGACCACACCTCCAAAACCAGCCCAGCTAGTCCCCCGCCTCCATAACCATTCCTCCCATCTCCTTCCACTAATCTCATCCCACCCCCTTGACCTGCCCGTCCTCCTTGGACCGACATATCCCCTCCCTAACTCCCCACCCACATTCACCTTCACTGGCTCTAACCCCACCTCTTTGACCTGTCTGTCTCCTCTCACCCTATCTTCTCCTTTACCCATTTTCTATCCGTCTCCCTATTTATTTCAGAATCCTCTCCCCTCCCCCACTTCTGAAGGAGGGTCTTGACCCGAAACATCAAACTGTCCTGCTCGTCTGATGCTGCTTGGCCTGCTGTGTTCATCCAGCTTCATACCATGTTGTCTCATCATCTGCCTTGGTGGATTTGAACCCAGGTCCCCAGCACATTTGAGGAGGCAATGGCCTCCTGGTATTATCGCTGAACTGTTAAACAAAGATACCGAGCTTACATTCTGCGGGCCGGGTTCAAATTCCATCATGACAGAGGGTGGAATTTGAATTCAATAAAAATATCTGGAGTTAAGAATCTAATGGTGATCATGAATCCATTACTGATTGTCGGAAAAACTAGTCTGGTTCACTAATGTCCTTTAGGCATGGAAACTGCCGTCTTTACTTGGTCTGGCCTACTCGATGTGGTTGAGCCTGAACTGCCATCTGGGCAATTAGAGATGGGCAATAAACGCTGCCTGGCCAGCGACGTCCTCATCCTGTTAATGACTTTTTTTAAAAAATCTAGGCCTCTATTAAAGTCTGGCAATCAACTACTAGTCCATCGCCTACACATTAGCTCCCCTCCGATACATAGGAATTGCCCAGGTTCTACAGAACAAATGGACAAAAAGAATAAGAGAAGTACAGCACGAGAATGAGCCCTTAGACCCTCCAAGCCAGTGCTGATAATCATACCCTGACTAAACTAAAAAAGAAACTTTCTGTCCTTATTTGATCCGGATCCCTGTATTTACCCTGCATTCATGTAACCATCCAGATGCCCCTGAAATGTCACCAACGTGCCTGGATCTACCACCTCTTCTCTGTGTGTGTTCCAGGCTCCTCCCACTCTCTGTGTGAAACCCTTCCCTCACCTATCTTCCTTAAACATTCCCCCTCTCACCTTGAATGTGTGCCCCCTTGTAATTGAAATGTCAACCCTAGGAAAAACCCTGTGACTATCCACCCGATCTGTGCCTCTTGTAATTTTGCAGACCTCTACCAGGTCTCCTCATAGCCGCCATCTTTCCAGTGAAAACAATCCTAGTCTTTTTAACCTTTCCTCATAGCCAATGCACTCAAGACCAGGCAACATCCTGGTGCACCTTCTCTGTATTCTCTCCGAAGCTTCTACGTCCTTCTGGTAATGTGGCAACCAAAACTGCTCACAACACTCCAAATGCAGCCTAACAAGGGTTTTGTATAGCTGCGACATGTTTTGCCAACTCTTGTACTCTGTGGCCCAGCCGATGAAGGTAAACAGGCCATATGCCTCGTTAATTACCTTGGCCACACGTGTTGCCATTTTTAGGGAATTGTGGACCTGCGCACCTAGATCTGTCTGAATGTTCATGTTCCTAAGGGTTCTGCCGTCTACGGTATAATTCACTCCTAAATTTGATCCTCCAAAATGCATCACCTCGTATTTGTCTGGATAAATCTCCATTTGCCATTTCTGTGCCAAAGTCGCCAATCTATATCCTTGAACAATTTTTGGCACTGTCAGCAACTCCACCAATCTTCATGTCATCTGTAGACTTACCACTCAGACCGTCTACAGTTTTCTACAGATCATTTATATATACTTGAAAACAACTGCGGACCTAGGGCTGATCCCTGTGGAGCACCACAAGTTACCGGCCTCTATTCTGAAAAACAAGAATCTTGAAAGGTGACCACTGATGCAGCCACCATTCTTAGTGTGATGTTCTTAACTACTCGGGAATGTACATTATCAGGCCATAATGCCCTAAGATACAAGAGCAGAATTAGACCATTCAGCCTGTTGAGTCTTAACCATTTGACCATGGCTGATATATTTCTTGACACTGTTCTCCCGCCACCCCCCAGTAAACTTTGATCGCCTTATGAATCAAGAACCTATCAATCTCTGATTTAAATGTACTCAAAGCCTTGGCCTCCAAGCTTTTTGCAACAATGAGCTCCAGAGGTTCACCACCTTCCAGCTGAAGAAATTCGTCCTCAATTTGGTTCTAAAGTGCCTTCACTCTGAGGCTGAGCCCTTGGGCCCTAGTCTCTCTGACTGGTGGAAGTATCCTCTAAGCATTCAGTCTATCCAGGCCTCTTCAGATTTGTGATGTGATAATGGGAACTGCAGATGCTGGAGAATCCAAGATAATAAAATGTGAGGCTGGATGAACACAGCAGGCCCAGCAGCATCTCAAGAGCACAAAAGCTGACGTTTCGGGCCTAGACCCTTCATCAGATGTCTCTGATGAAGGGTCTAGGCCCAAAACATCAGCTTTTGTGCTCCTGAGATGCTGCTGGGCCTGCTGTGTTCATCCAGCCTTACATTTTATTATCTCTTCATATTTGAACAAGGGATCAGGTTTTTCAGCTCGCAAAAACTGCACCTATGTGTAACACCTTTTTAAACTAAAACCTTTTGCTTCTACATCGTCTGTATCTGTCAAGATGCCTCTTAAACATTGCTATTGTATCTGCTTCTGTAAATTTCAGTGCAATTCCCCACACCCCACCTCCTGCACCCCCACTCTTTTACACTGCATCGAGTAAAGACCCAGAGTCCTCAACTGCTCCTCATACGACAAGTCCTTTATACCCAGGATCATTCTGGTAAACCTCCTCTGGGCCCGTTGAAGACCAGCATGTTTTTCCTTAGATACAGGGCCCAAAACTGCTCACAATATTACGAAATGCACTCTGACCAGAGCCTTATACAACCTTGTCAATATGTCCGTGCTCTTGTATTCTAGTCCTCTTGAAATGAATGCTCTCATTGCATTTGTCTTCGCCTCCCTAACTAACAACTAACCTAAAGAGAATCCTGAACTTGGACTCCAAAGTCGCTTTGTACTTTTGAGGGCAGCATAGTGGCTGAGTGGTTCGCACTGCTGCCACACAGAGCCAGGAACCGGGTTAAATTTCAGCCTTGGGCAACTGTCTCTGTGGAGTTTGCATATTCTCCCCATGTCTGAGTGGTTTCTTCCGGGTGCTCTGTTTTCCTCCCACAGTCCAAAGATGTGCAGTTGAGATAGATTGGCTGTGCTAGCGTCTAGGGTGGACAGTGCAGGGATAAGATAAACGGTGGGTCTGGGTGGGATGCTCTTTGGAGGGTCAGTTTGGACTTGATGGGCTAAATAGCCCGCTTCCATGCTGTAGGATTCTATGATTCTAAGGTTTTGGAATAGATCTGTAGCTCTGTTGTGGGTGTTGAGGTTGGTTGGCTCGCCGAGCTGGTTTGTTGTTCCGCAGACATTTCGATACCATGCTTGGTAACATCCTCAGTGCAGCCTCTGAAGCATCGGTGTGCTTTCCTGCCTGGTTTTTAAACTCTGGGGTCCATCGCGATGATTGTCTCTCTCCCGGGTTTCCTCCATAGAGAAATGTAAATGGGGTCGAGTTCAATGTGTTTATTAAAAGCATGCTTCGTGGAGTGCCATGCTTCCAGGAATTCTCGTGCTTGTCTCTGCTTAGCTTGCCCCAGGATCTTGGTGTTGTCTCAGTCGAAGTCGCAGTTCTCCTTGGCCATGTGGATTGAGATGAGTAAGTATTGGCCATGTCTTTTTGTAGCCAGTTGGCGTTCATGTTCTCTTGTTGTTAGTTTCCTTCCTGTTTGTCCGATGTAGTGTTTCTCACAGTCTCTGCAGGGGATCTTGTGGATGACATCGGTCCTGTCCATGGTGGGGAGTGGGTCTTTAGTTCGAGTGAGCACTTGTTGTAGCGTTGATGTGGGCTTGTGCGCCACTCTGATGTCCAGAGGTCGTAGAAGTTTTGTGGTGAGTTCTGACATGTTCCTGATGCAGGGTAGTGTGCTGAGTGTGTCGGGGCATGATTTGGAGCTCCTATGTTTGCACTCAGTGTGTCTTGCAAAATTCATCAGTGAGTGGAAAATCATATGCAGTGCATCTGTGATTTCCTAAGGTATGCTTCTATAAAGTGTTAGAATCTTGTGCTTACCCCCAACGTGAATTGCATTACAGGAAAGATGTGGAAGCATTGGAAAAAGTGCAGAGGCGATTTACCAGTGTGTGGCCTGGAATGCCAGGAAGGTCTAACAAAGAAAGGTTGAGAGATCTCGGGCTTTCACTTTAGAACGACGAAGGATGAGAGATGACTTGATAGGAGTGTACGAAATGATCAGAGGTATAGATAGAGTGGACAGCCAGACTTTTTCCTAGGGTGGAAGTAGTTATTATGAGGGCGCATGGTTTTAAAGTGAGTGGAGGTAAATATAGAGGAGACGTCAAGAGGTGGGTTCTTTACTCGGAAAGTGGTAGGGGTATGGAATGCATTGCCGGAGAGGGTAGTGGAGTTGGCCTCATTAGGGGCATTTAAGCGGCTATTAGATAGGCATATGGATGATAGTATAAGGTAGGGGTGGAGGTTAGATAGACCTTAGTTTCAGGTAAAAGTTTGACACAACATCGTGGGCCTGTACTGTGCTGTACTGTTCTATGTTCTGTAAACCATGTGAGAGAAAAGTTGTGGTGAGTTGATTGTTCCTGTTTGCTGTGCTAAATCTTATGCTTTGTTGAATGTTCAAGGGATGTCGAAGGACACAGAAGAGCAAGGTCGCATCTAAATGTCCACCATTATAGTTCTTTAACTAGATGTGCAGAGAAGTGGATTTCATAAAAAATGAAGAAGTGATTGGGTTTTTTATCGTTGCACTGTTTAATCTTTTAAATGTGCAGCTATACATGTATTTTGCACTGTTGAAAAAGGATGCCATAAATGCATTAAAACTTGATTAATATGGCTGAGGAATTTCAAATGAGTTGATGCCATTCAAGTCGACGAGTTTGATAAGATTGGAAGCATTCTATTTTGTCGCCTTAGTTTCTTGTTTACCCAAACTATAATGTAATTTGGAAGGTTAAACTTTAAGTCTGAAACTTTGGATCAAAGAAGGCATGAAAAACAGAGTTTTGTCTAAACCTGCTAAAAATTCTTTCTTTCTGATGCAGAGTGAATCCGAACGCTTGCAGAATCAACTGTCCCTTGTGCGATGCCAGCAAAGCCGTGATTCTGAGCAACACCATAATCTTATTACCAATCTAAATGAGCAGTTGAAAGAGTAAGAACGTTAACTTCTATATTTCAGATTGATGTAGAATACAATTGTTCAGATTTGAGTTTTCAGAAAGTTAGTTCAACAATTATGGACATTACTTCTTGGTATCCTTCGCGTTCTTTGGGTGTTGTTTTTCAGAAGCTTTATATAACACATGTTTGTCTAAAAATGGCGTCAAGAAGTGGCACCTGGTCTCCCAACTAAAGTTTTTTTTTTGATCCTCATGTTCAACCTCTTGTTGGTTAAGGCAAACTTTTTAAATTAGATGAGATAAGGCAAAGTTGGAGTGATATATATGCCAAACTAGTAAGTATTGTTAGAACCCTCGCTGATCCCGTTTGTTTGTGAGACCAGCCTGGAAACTCCTTGCATGCTGAGCCTTGATTCAAGAAGTTCCAAATAAACAGCACCCCTAGGAAGAGTATTGTGTTTAAACAGATTGCAGAAGTTGGGGCATCTCATTGGGTAAGGAATTTTGTTTTGATCCACTTTCTTCATGAATTGTAGCTGCTACAAGGCTCAAGCAGCCCAATTTAAGCCCATGTCCTGCTCTGCCTTATGGCTAATGTCTTGAAATGTACAAAATACTTAGAAATAGATAAAATAATTGCAGATCAGAGACTTCCCCCTGTTTGGGAAGTCTTGAACCAGGAACACAAATTTACAATAAGAACAAGCTTGCCTCCATTTGAGATGAAAGTTGTGAATTTTAGGAATTATTTGCTGCAAATGGCTGTGGAAACTTAGTCTTTTGAGTATCTTTGCTGATTGTCAGCCATAATTGTATTAAATGGTGGACCAGACTCAATATGAGGCTGAATGGCCCACTCCTGCTCCTGCATTCTTCACCACCTTGACTAGAGGGAGAAATGCAGAAAAACTGGAACAATCAAGTGCCGCTCGAGGGGTGTCTATCTTCTGTGTTTCTGACAGACATGGCATAGTCAGATGAAATGACACTCGAAACAACTGGGCTAGCCATCAGCTGGAGTACAGTGTCCCTGTCCTGGGCACCATGCAATCCTTTCAGGAGGGCATCAAGGACTCAGGGTGCAGCAAAGATTCCCTGGGATGTTCTGTGGCGAGCTGCTTCGGTTCACAGGGGGAGAAACTGCGAGGAGCTAGGACCGATGAAAATATAGGGCAATTAAAAGGCAAGTTTGCAGATGACAACAAGATTGGTAAGGTGGAGAGATAGTAGGAACTGCAGAAGCTGGAGAATCCGACATAACAAGGTGTCAACCTGGCTGAACACAGCAGGCCAAGCAGCATCAGAGGAGCAGGAAGGCTGATGTTTCGGGCTTCGACCCTTGTTCAGAAAAATTTTCCCAGCCGCCAACAGTTCTGAGGAATGGTCACCAGACCGAAACGTTAACTCTGTTTTCTCCTCCACAGATGCTGCCAGACCTGCTGAGCTTTTCCAGCAACATTGTTTTTGTTCCTGTATTTTACTGTCCTCCATGCGCCTATCCAAGAGTCACCTAAAAGTCTGTAAAGTATCTGATACTACTGCCACTGCCAGCAGTGCATTACTCTTGCCCACCACTCTCTGTGAAGAACCAACCTCTGACATCTCCCCTATACATTCCTCCAATCAACATAAAATTATGCCCTCCTCGTAATAGTCACTTCTATCCTGGGGAAAACGTCTCTGACTGTCCACTCTATCTATGCCTCTCATCATCTTGTGCACCTCTATCAAGTCACCTCCCATCCTTCTTCGCTCCAGTGAAAAATGCCCTAGCTCCCTCAACTTTTCCTCATAAGACCAGCCCTCCAGTCCAGCCAGCGTCCTGGTAAATCTCCTCTGCACCCTCAGTAAAGCTTCCACATCTTTCCTACAATGAGGTGATCAGAACTGAACACAATATTCCAACTGTGGTCTAACCAGTTTTTCTAGGGCTGCAGCATAACCTCATGGCTCTTAAACTCAATTCCCCTGCCAGTGAAAGCCAACATACCATATGCTTTCTTAACAAACATATCAACTTGGGTAGCAACTTTGAGGGATCTGTGGTCATCGGCCCCAAGATCCCTCTGTTCCTTTGCGCTGCCGAGAATCCTACCATTAACCTTGTATTCTACATTCAAATTTGACCTTCCAAATTGAATCACTTTACATTTTTCTGGGTTGAATTCCATCTGCCACTTCTCTGCATCCTGTCAATGTCCCATTGCAATCTACAACAGCCCTCCACTCTGCCCACAACTCCACCAATCTTCGTGTCGTCGGCAAACTTACTAACCCACACTTCTACTTGCTCATCCAAGTCATTTATAAAGAACACAAAGATCTCTGCCGAACACCACTGGTCACCGAGCTCCAGGCTGATTACTTTCCATCTACTGCCACCCTCTGTCTTCTATTGGACAGCCAGTTTTGTGTTCATACAGCCAAATTTCCCTGAATACCATGCCTCCTTACTTTCGGAATAAGCCTACCATGTGGAACCTTATCAAATGCATTTATAGGAAGATTTCAATGTGTTGCTCAGATAGCAGATGGTGTGAGATGCATTTTGGAAGAAGAAACAAGATGAGAGTATTTAATGCATGACAGGACACTGGGTAGCTCAGCATCAGGGGGATTTTGGGTTAATTATTCACAGATACCTGAAGTCGACAAGGCATGTAAATGAGATAGTTAAGACATATGGGACACATGCTTTCATCAGCCATGTCATAGAGTATAAGAGCAAGGAGGTAATGTTGGAGTTGTACAGAGCATTGGTTAGGCCACAGCTGGAGTACTGTGTACAGTTCTGGCCACCTCACTACAGGAAGAATGTGATAGTACTAGAAGAGGTCAAGAGGAGGTTCACCAAGATGTTGCCTGTGTTGGAGCAACTGATCTATGAGGAGAGACTGTATAGTTTTGGATTGTTTTCTTTTGAGCGGAGAATGCTGAGGGAGGAGTGAGAAACATGATTGAGACATATGAGATTATGAGGAGTATGGATTGGGTGAGTAGGGAGCAGCTGTCCACCTTGGTTGAGGGGTCAGTCACAAGGGAGTATAGTTTTAGGGCAAGGGGTGGGAGATTTGCAAGGGATTTGAGAAAAACCTTTTTCACCCAGAAGGTGGTTGGAATCTGGAATGCATTGCCTGGGAAGATAGTTGTGGCCAGAAACCTTAGATCCTTGAAATAGATTTTTGGATGAGTACTTGAAATATCATGACATTCGACAAAGGAATTATGCAAGGAATGAGGATTAGCATATCTTTTGTGGTAGTTATTGTTGGTGCAGACTTGATGGACCAAAGGGCCTTTTCTGTGCTGCATGCCTCTATATATGCCTGTGAAACCACGCATAATAAAAGCCATTTAGCAGTCGAGCCAGATTTGTTATTTTGCTTATCCCTTAACTGTTAGTTTGTTGGTGTGCCTGTATTTGTGTGAATAAGGCTGAAAATGGATGTTTTGTGTTTAAAGCACCAACACTAATCAGTTTACTATGTTGTTTAATATTCTCTCTGCTAGCATTATTGTGTATTTAATGAACTAAGTCTTTAGTTTGAGGTATAAAACTAATGTCGGGAAGTTAATTGTTCCTAGAATCTGGGATTGGTGATTCAAAAGTCTGATTAGATATCATTGAGGTGAGTATTTGAAGGTTTTACTATGTTGAGAATACAGAGGTGGAAAGGTTGATTTGATTCGGCCGACTGACTCCGTGTCATAACAGTACGCTTTGTTTTCTTCCTAATGCTAATTATCTTAAATCGATTCACTGATCCACCTGCCAGTAGAAACAGTTTTTCTTTATTCTGTCCTAAAAAGTGACACCATTTTGAGCACATCCATTAGATCTCCCCTTAACCTTCCCTGCTGTGAAGAGAACAACAACTTGTCTTTCTGTCTTTTGTACGTTATATGTAATGTAACAGAATTTTAATTCACACTTCTTAATGTTCAACAACATAATTAATTTCTAGAGTCAGCGACAAAAAGGACTTCTTGGAAAATTCACTCGTAGAAAAAGATAAATTGCTGGCAGAAACCTCAGCAAAACTGCTACAGATGGATAACTTGAAGGAATCACTGGAAGCCCAGAAGATAATTAACCAAGACCTTACAGTAAAGCTATCACAAACTGAAGAAAATGTAAGTGTTCTAATATGGGCAAATACAACCATGTAATTACAGAGAGAGTTGAATCTGATTCGTTTAACTCGTTAGAAGTATATACATACAATATATAGGCAGAGAAAACGATTTTATCTTTGATTCTGGTCCTGGATTGTGGCTGCAATTGACTCTTTCTATCTGTGCTCTGTATCAAGCTCAATCTTAAGTGCTCTGCCACCTTATTTTACATGAGAAATGCTATACAATTGAAAGTCGTACTTTAAAATTACCCTTGGCTTAATTCCTCCCATTGTTGACAAACATTTATCTCACTGTACCACCATTGCCTTGTGATACAATTTTATGTTTTCTTATTTAAGTCTTAATGTGAAAATGGAATTCATTTTGTTTATTTTGATTGGTTTTGATTTCTATTAAGGATTGTAGTAGTGACTAGACTTTGTCCCGTTACAGATTCTGACATCTAGCCCTGTTCAAAGATGACTAAAGTAAATGACAAACATGGTTTTCACTCCCTGTGTAATTTTGAAGTTTCATCCTCTTCCTTTAGCCAGTCCTTCCTTTGCAAGCTCCATGCAAGTAGTGAGGTTTCCTCCTGTTTGTCTAGAGTACAAGAAATCACAAACCTTCATTTTGTTTGTGTATGATGGTGAACAAAACAGTTTATTTATATTTTTGCAAATAGTGCTTACTGGTTTGACTTGCATGCTACATTAGCAATGAGTGCCTCAGGCCACATTTGGAATAATGTGCTTAGTTTTGGGCCCCATATCTCAGGAAAGATGTACTGCCCCTGGAACGGCCCAAGAATGGTCCCAGGAATGAAAAGCTTAACGTATGAAGAACGTGTAATGATTCTGGGTCTATACTTGATGGAGTTTAGAAGAATGAGGGGTGGGGGGGGGGATCTAATTGAAATTTACAGAATACTGAATGCCCTGGACAGAGTGGATATTGGAAAGATGGTTTCCATTGGTAAGCGAGATGAGGACTCAAGGGCACAGCCTTGGAGTAAAGGAAAGACCTTTTAGATTGGAAATAAGGAGAAACTTTTTCAGTCAGAGAGTGATAAATCTGTGGAATTCACTGCCACAGAAGGCTGTGGAGGCCAGGTCATTGAGTATATTTAAGACAGAGGTGGGTAGGTTCATGATTGTCGAGAGGATCAAGTGTTACGGGGAGAAAGAGGAGAATGGGGTCAAGAAACTTAATAGCCATGATTGAATGGTGAGCAGATTTGTTGGGCTGAATGGCATAATTTCTTCTATGCCTTATGATCTTATGGAGTGATACTAAAGAATGTATTTCTGTCTCTGTCTCTCTCTATGTCTCGCGCTCTCTCTCTCTCTCTCTCTCTCTCTCTCTCTCAGCTAGGAAATGTTCACAAGAAATACAGCTCTTTTGAAACAGAATGTGCTGATCTGAAAAATGTGGTCCAGGGCCTCTCAGAGAAACTTTCTTCAAACAAAGAAAAAGTATGTAATTTTGATTTGATTCATTATTGTCACATATGCCTAGGCACAGTGAAAAGTTTTGTTTTGTGTGCAGTACAAGCAGATCATGCCATACAAAGTCCAGATGGGTAATAGATCAGAGCAAGGGATACAATTTACAGCTGCGGAGAAGGTGCGCAAAGACCGAGGTTAACATTAATGTTGAAATTGAGAGGTCCATTCAGGAATCTAATAGCAGCGGGGAAGAAGCTTTTCTTGAATCTGTTGGCCCATGTGTTTAAGCTTTTGTATCTCTGCCCGACAGAAGAAGTCTTTAAGAGATTATAACCAGTGTGAGAGGAGTCTCTGGTTTTGTTAGTTGCCTTTCCATGGCAGTGGGAAGTATAGATATAATCAGTGGATAGAAGGTTGGCTTGCGGGTTTGTGCTCCTGAGATGCTGCTGGGCCTGCTGTGTTCATCCAGCCTCACATTTTATTATCTTGGATTCTCCGGCATCTGCAGTTCCCATTGTCACTCACACATATGTTCACAACTTTGTTGTTTCTTACATTCGTAGACTAAGTAGTTACCATACCAAACTGTGATGCATCCAGATAGAATGTTTTCTATAGTGCATGTATAAAAATTGGTGCGAGTCTTTGCAGACATGCCAAATTTCCTTAGCTTCCTGAGGAAGTCGAGGCATTGTTGTGCCTTTATGACCATCGCATTAATGTGAGCGGACCAGGATAGATTGTTGATGATCGTCACTTCTGGGAACTTAATGCTGTCGACCATTTCCACCAATGCGGATAGAATGCTCCTCCCCGCCCCCTCCTTACTTCTTGAAGTCGATGACCAACTCTTCATTTTGCTAAATTTGAGGAAGAGATTGCTATCTTTACACTGCACCACCAGGCATTGTCTTTTTCCTGTATTCTTTCTCATCATTTGAGGTCCGGTGTGCTACTGTGGTGCTGTCAGTGAACTTGTAGTTGGAGTTAAGATGAAGTTTGGTCACAGGGAGTAGGGGCTGAGTACATGGCTTTATGCGGCGCCAATGTTGAGGATTGTCATGGGGGAGGTGCTGTTGCCTATTCTCATTGAATGCAGCCTGTGGGCCAGGAAGTCAAGAATCCAGTTGCAGAGGGGAGAACAGAGACCTGGGTCTCAGAGTCTGGAGATTAGTTTGGTTAGAATTATAATGCTGAAAGCTGAGCTGTAGTCAGTAAACAGGAGTAATACATAACCTGCTAAATTGCTAATACTTAAATAGTGGGGAAAGAGCAGAGTTGTGGGTCAGACAACAATTAGATAGTTGTTCCAAAAGTGTTGACAATGATTAGCCAATTGACCTCCTGTATGAAATTCTATGAAATATGGTGGTTTAACTTGGTGGATGACTAGCTGGTTTTTTTTTAATGTTTTAGCTTTTTTACTTCATAGTTACTGGGTTAATCAGACCTCCTTTGCATTGAACACCACTTAGAGGGAGCACTAGCTATAGCAAGTGTGTAGAATGCATTCTGATGGAGGCCTTCAATGTTGATCAAAGTGGTAGCTTGTACTACTGCATGTGGAATCTTAAAGGCTATAGCTACGAGTTGAGTCTGCAGCAAGTGTTGACAGAAAAACAAACTTGATCTCATTCTCAGCTGTCTGCCTGCCACAACAGGATCTGTTGTTGACAACACCTGTAGGTGTGACTACCGTAAGGTCTGGTGGGGGATTCCAACACTACTGGATTTAGGTTTTAAGATGAGAGGAAGAAGATATAAAAGGGAACTAAAGGGCAACCTTTTCACGCAGAGGGTGGTGCGTGTATGGATTGAGCTGCCAGAAGAAGTGGTGGATGCTGGTACAATTACAACATTTAAAAGGCATCTGGATGGGGACATGAGCAAGAAAAGTTTAGAGGGATATGGGCCAAATGCTTGCAAATGAGACCAGTTTAATTTTGGATATCTGGCCGGCATGGATGAGTTGGACTGCAGGGTCTGGTTCCATTCTGTAGAGCTCTGACAATGACTCTAAATAACAGTGCTCTACACCCAGAAGCTATACATCCGGAAGCTATCCACCCTCTCAAACCACACCATCCCCATCCCCCACACCACACTGCAGCACAGCAATTGAAAACTACTGGTCTAAGAATTCTTGTTGTATTGCTTACCAATAACCTACATGTTCATGCTCAGCTTGGGGAGCAGTTTGTTCTGCCAGGCCCACTCTGCTCCCAAGCTCATTATAGTTGTTAATCAAAAATGGATAAAATAGTTGATCTCCAGAGGTGAGTTGAGGTTGAATGTCGTGGATAAATTCACTGAATGTGGCATCACATAGCCCGAGAAAGACTCGAGTCAGTGCAAATCAGGAAAATAAATTTTCACTGGTTAGAATCATGTCTGGAATAAAGAAAAATGTTTGTGGGTGTTAGAGACTAAACATTTGAGTCCATGGACAGGGATTTCCTCAGAGTAACCATCTTCAACTGCTTCATCAATGACCCACCATTATCAGAAGAAGAAATGTTTGCTGATGATTCAGCCATATTTAGCACCACCTTTGAGACTCCTCAAACTGAAGTAGCCTTCTTCAATGTGCAATAAGCAAAGCCAAGGCTTGAACTGATGAGAGGTAAAGGCCGGCACAGTGGCTCAGTGGTTAGCACTGCTGCCTCACAGCACTAGGGTCCTGGGTTTGATTCTACCCCTGGGCTGCTGCCTGCGTAAAGTTTGCACATTCTCGTGTGTCTACGTGGGTTTTCTCTGAGTGTTCCGGTTTCCTCCCACGTAGAACATAGAACAGTACAGAACAGCACAGTAGAGGCTGTTTGGCCCACAATGTTGTGCTGAACCTCTACCCTAAACCTAAGGTCGATCTAACCTCCACCCCTACCTTGTACTAGCATCCATGTCCCTATCGAATAGCCACTAAAATGCCACTAATGAGGCCGACTCCACTACCCTCTCCAGCAATGTATTTCACGCCCCGACCACACTCTGAGTAAAGAACCTACCTCTGGCATCTCCCCTATATCTACCTCCACACACTTGAAAACTGTGCCCCCATGTAATAGCTACCTTCATCCTAGGAAAAAGTCTCTGGCTGTCCACTCTCTCTATACCTCTGATCAAAGATGTGCAGGCTAGGTGGATTGGCCATGCTAAATTGCCCGTAGTGTTCAGGGATGAGTTGATTTGGTGAGTTATCGGGGATGGGTCTGGTTGAGATGCTGTGAGGATCGGTGTGGGCTTGTTGTGCTGAAGGGCCTGATTCCACACTGTAGGGATTTTACGAATTCTGTTAAAAAATAATTACACTGCCAAATGCGTAGCAAGAACCATCTCGGGAAAATATTGCTCTTGATATTCCTTGACATTACCATTGCTGATCGTCTCACTGTCAACATCCTGAGGGTCACCATTCACCAAAATTTGAACTGAACCAGCTATGTAATCCTATAACTACAAGACCAGGTCAGAGCCTAGGAATAGAACACAGAACATAGAACAATACAGCGCAGAACAGGCCCTTTGGCCCTCGATGTTGCGCCGACCTGTGAACTAATCTAAGCCCATCCCCCGACACTATCCCATCATTATCCATATGCTTATCCAAGGACTGTTTAAATGCCCCTGATGTGGTTGAGTTAACTACATTGGCAGGCAGGGCGTTCCACGCCCTTACCACTCTCTGAGTAAAGAACCTGCCTCTGACATCTGTCTTAAATCTATTACCCCTCAATTTGTAGCTATGCCCCCTTGTACAAGCTGAAGTCATCATCCTCAGAAAAAGACTATCACTGTCCACCCTATCTAATCCTCTGATCATCTTGAATGTCTTTATTAAATCCCCTCTTAGCCTCCTTCTCTCCAAGGAGAACAGACCCAAGTCCCTCAGGCTTTCTTGATAGGGCCTGCGCTCCAGACCAGGCAACATCCTGAGGCGTGGCACGCTGGCTCAGTGGTTAGCACTGCAGCCTTACAGCGCCAGGGACCCGGGTTCGATTCCAGCCTCGGGTAACTATCTGTGTGGAGTTTGTACATTCTCCCTGTGTCTGGGTGGGTTTCCTCCGGGTGCTCTGGTTTCCTCCCACAGTCTAAAGATGTGCAGGCTAGGTGGATCGGCCATGCTAAATTGACCATAGTGTTCAGGGGTGTGTAGGATATAGGGGAATGGGTCTGGGTGGGATGCTTCAAGGGGTGGTGTGGACTTGTTGGGCCAAAGGGCCTGCTTCCACACTGTAGGGAATCCAGTCTAAAAAAAAATCTCCTCTGCACCTTTTCCAGTGCTTCCACATCTTTCCTGTAATGGGGCGACCAGAACTGCACGCAATATTCCAAATGAGGCTGCACTAGCATTTTGTACAGTTGCAGCATGACATCACGGCTCTGGAACTCAATCCCTCTACCAACAAAACCTAACGCACCGTAAACCACCTTAACAGCACTATCAACCTGCGTGGCAACTTTCAGGGATCTGTGTGCATGGACACCAAGATCCCTCTGCACATCCACACGACTAAGAATCTTTCCATTGACCCGATATTCTGCCTTCCTATTATTCCTCCCAAAGTGAATCACCTCTCATTTATCCGTATTAAACTCCATTTGCCACCTTTCGGCCCAATTCTGCAGTTTATCCAAGTCTCCCTGCAACCTACAACATTCTTCCACACTGTCCACAACTCCACCGACTTGAGTGTCATCTGCAAACTTACTAACCCATCCACCTGGGCCTGCGTCCAAGTCATTTATAAAAATGACAAACAGCAGTGGTCCCAAAACAGATCCTTGAGGCACACCACTAGTAATCAGACTCCAGGCCGAATATTTTCCATCAACCACCACTCGTTGTCTTCTTACAGAAAGCCAGTTTCTACTCCAAACTGCAAAATCTCCCTCAAACCCGTGCCTCTGTCTTTTCTCCAATAGCCGACCATGTGGAACCTTATCAAAGGCCTTACTGAAGTCCATGTACACCACGTCAACTGCCCTTCCCTCATCCACATGCTTGGTCACCTTCTCAAAAAACTCAATGAGGTTTGTGAGACACGACCTGCCCTTGACGAATCCATGCTGACTATCTCCAGTCAAACTGTTGCTTGCCAGATGATTATAAATACTATATCTTTTAATCCTTCCCAAAATTTTTCCTACAACAGACGTAAGGCTCACAGGCCTGCAGTTACCTGGGTCATCCCGATGGCCCTTCTTGAACAAGGGCACAATATTTGCAATCCTCCAGTCCTCAATCTGTAGACAATGACGACTCAAAGATCAAGGCCAAAGGCTCCACCACCACCTCCCTAGCTCCCAGACAATCCTCGAAAAAATCCCATCTGGCGCAGGGGGTGTATCTACCTTCACACCTTCTTGAATTGATAACACTTCCTCCTTACTAACCTCAATCCTTTCAATTCTAGTAGCCTGTAACTCAGTCATCTCCTCTACAATATTCTCCTGTTCCTCAGTGAAACAGATGAGAAATAATCATTTAGCACCTCTCCGATCTCCACAGGGTCCACACACAACTTCCCACTTCTGTCTTTGACTGGCCCTATTCCAACCCTCGTCATCCTCTTATTCCTCACATACCTAGAGAAAGCTTTAGGGTTCTCCTTTATTCTACCTGCCAATGTCTGCTCATGTCCCCTCCTTGCTCTTCTTAACTCTCTCTTTAAATCCTTCCGAGCTAATCTGTAACTCTCCATTGCCTCATCTGAACCATCTTGTCTCATCGTCACATAAGCATCCCTCTTCAGCTTAACAAGAGATACAATTTCTTTAGTAAACCACGGTTCCCTTCCCTTATCGCTTCCTCCCTGCCTGACAGGGACATACCTATCAAGGACACGCAATATCTGTTCCTTAAACCAGCTCCACATTTCGATTGTCCCCATCCCCTGCATTTTGCTAACCCATTCTATGCCTCCTAAGTCTTGCCTAATCGCATTTTAATTGCCCTTCCCCCATCTATAACTCTTGCCCTGTAGCACGTTCCTATCCCTTTCCATTGCTAAAGTAAACATAACCGAATTATGGTCACTCTCTCCAAAGTGCTTACCTACCATTAAATCAAACACCTGGCCTGGTTCATTACCAAGTACCAATCCAGTGTGGCCTCCCCTCTTGTCTCCCTTCGACATACTGAGTCAGGAAACCCCCCTCCACACATTGGACAAAAACTGATCCATCCAACGTACTAGAGTTATAGCATTTCCAGTCAATGTTAGAGAAGTCTCCCATAATGACCACCATATTCTTTTCACTCCTGCCCAGAATAGTTTTGCTGATCCTCTCCTCCACATTCCTGGAACTTTGCGGGGACCTATAAAAAACTCCCAGCAGTGTTACCCCTCCTCTCCTGTTTCTGACCTCAGCCCATACCACCTCAGTAGACGAGTCCTCATCAAAAGTTCTTTCAGCCACAGTTATACTGTCTTTGACTAACAAACCCGCACCTCCCCCTCTTTTACCACCTTCCCTGACCTTAATGAAAGATCTAAACCCTGGAACCTGCAACATCCATCCCTGACCCTGCTCTATCCATGTCTCCGAAATGGCCACAACATCAAAGTCCCAGGTACTTATCCAAGCTGCAAGCTCACCTACCTTATTCCGGATACTCCTGATGTTAAAGTAGACACGCTTCCACCCAGCTTGCTGTCTGCCAGCACACTCCTGTGACAGTGAGGTCCTGTAAATGTCCTCCCTACGCTCATCCTCCTGTGTACTGGAACTACACCTCAGTTTCCCATCCCCCTTCTGAGCTAGTTTAAATCCACCCGAATAGCACTAGCAAATTTCCCACCCAGGATATTAGTGCTCCTCTGGTTCAAGTGGACACCGCCCTGTTTGTAGAGGTCCCACCTTCCCCAGAATGAGCCCCAATTGACCATGTACCTGAAGCCCTCCCTCCTGCACCATCCCTGCAGCCACGTGTTCAGCTGAAATCTCTCCCTGTTCTTTGCCTCGCTATCACGTGGCACAGGTAACAAACCAGAGATAACCACTCTGTTTGTTCTAGCTCTCAGCTTCCACCCTAGCTCCCTGAAATCCTGCCTGACATCCCTATCCCTCTTTCTACCTATGTCGTTGGTGCCAATGTGGACCACGACTTGGGGCTCGTCACCCTCTCCCTTCAGGACTCCAAAGACACGATCCGAGACATCAGCAAGTAACTCACTTCCCAACTCTCCAAAGCCTGCCCATCATTCATCAATGCATCATTGACTCGCCAACTGTAAGGGCATTTAAATGGTCATTTGATAAACATATTGATGATAATAGACTGGTATCGGTTAGATGGGCTTCAGATGGATTTCACAGGTCGGCGCAGCATTGAGGGCCGAAGGGCCTGTACTGCGCTGTAGTGTTCTATGTTCCGTCTACAAGGCATACGTCAGGAGTGTGACAGAATACTCCCCACTTGCCTGAATGAGTGCAGCTCCAACCACACCCAAAAAGCTTGACACCATCCAGGGCAAAGCAGCCTGCTTGACTCGCACCACATCCACAGTCATCCAATCCTTCCACCACTGACGCTCAGTGGCAACAGTGTGTACTACCTTCAAGATGCACTGCAGAAATTCACCAAAGATCCTTAGATACTGCCTGCCAAACCCACAGTCACTTCTGTCTACAAGGTCAGGGGCAACAGTTACATGGGAACACCATCACCTGCAAGTTTACCTCCAGGACACTCATCATCCTGAAGTGGAATCCACTTCATTTTCACTGTTCCTGATGCTATGCCATGTCTGTACCTCAGCCATCAGCTCTTAAAGTGTAACCTGAAGCTGCTCAAAAGTGAGACTTGCCGTAGACATATTTGTGCAGGACCAAACTTGTGTCCAGCAACTTCCACATACTGCAACTGTGCGATGTCAACTGTGTTCTGCCATCCTTAAATGTGCTGTAAGGAGCTGAATTATTTTTGTATTCAATTTTATATTTAGTTATGTTTTTGCATACTTTATTAACCTAATCACCAGCTGCTAAATTATTTTGAACCTTGCAAATAAGATAATTCCTATTTATTAAATACTCACTGAATTTAGCAGCAGCTTCTCCTATCACAGAGTAAGAATCAGTTCTCAGAGGCTGAAGAAGTTTACCAAAAACCAACAGAGCATGTCTCACTCCCTCTTCTTAACTCTCTGAATTAATTAGCTTGTGCTACTTTAACTTATTATAAATGGTCTTAATACAAAACACCATTCTGACTTGGCTAATGACGATTCAGTTTCAGCTGCTCCTGAATTGAGCTGATGTTTAGTGGAATCTTTGACAGAAAATCCTGCTTAGAGCTGACTGCTACAGAATTTAAACTGTGGATTTCAGTTTGCCAACTGCAACATAAACTAGATTTGTACAAAATGCAAATTCAGACTTGTTTACTCAACAACTGCATGTACTCAGTCCTAGCAAGTTTCCAGTGGTGTGATTTTAAGGCATTTCAGTTTGTTTTAGTGAATTCAACAGAATTGGAGAACTTCAAATATATTTGAACAAATTGTAATTCTTAACTTGCTTTGCGCAAGATAAAATTCCTTTTGAGGTATGCATATACAAGTAAAAAGAAGTCAAAATACGGATTTGTCAATGTGGTTTAGAATTATTTTCTTAAAACACTACGTTGAACCTCACCAGAAATATGTTCAATGAGGAAAATGATATTATGTAAGAGTGACAAATGTTGAGATCAATTCACCAGGTGAGAATGTGGCACAAAACCGTAGGGATATGCAAAAGTATGAGATGTTGCAATACAGCTTTAGAACAAAGAAAATTACAGCACAGGAACAGGCCCTTCGGCCCTCCAAGGCTGCGCCAATCCAGATCCTCTATGTAAACCATTTCGCCTATTTTCCAAGAATTTGTGTCCCTCTGCTCCCTGCACATTCATCTGTCTGTCTAGGTGCATCTTAAATGACGCTATTGTGCCTGCCTCTACCACCTCCGCTGGCAATACGTTCCAAGCACTCACCACCCTCTGCGTAAAGAACTTTCCACGCATATCTCCCTTAAACTTTTCCCCTCTCGCCTTGAAACCGTGACCCCTAGTAATTGAGTCCCCCAGTCTGGGGGGAAAAAAACTTCTTGCTGTTCACCCTGTCTATACCTCTCATGATTTTGTAGATCTCAATCAGGATCACCTGACCCCCCAAACTCCATCTTTCTAATGAAAATAATCCTAATCTACTCAACCACTCTTCATAGCTATCGCCCTCCATACCAGGCAACATCCTGGTGAACCTCCTCTGCACCCTCTCCAAAGCATCCACATCCCATTGGTAATGTGACGACCAGAACTGTACACAGTATTCCAAATGTGGTCGACCCAAAGTCTTATACGACTGTAATATGACCTGCCAACTCTTGTGCTCATACCCAATCCGATGGATGAAAGCGTGACGTATGCCTGCTTGACCACTCTAGAGATGAGAGCTTTGGCAGAACAAATTGCCTTTCCTCATATTGATATTTCCAATGTTATTTCTTGATTACAGTGAGATATTGTACTTATTTGCTTTTGCTTTCATTTAAATGTTTGGAGAAATTGTCATAAAGTAATTTAATCATCAGTAATGTGCAAAATCAAACAAATGTTAATCTTGTTTTTCTGTTGAAGGTCATTGTAAAAAGCATATTCTAAAAAACCAGTGATAATGGGAACTGCAGATGCTGGAGAATCCAAGATAATAAAATGTGAAGCTGGATGAACACAGCAGGCCCAGCAGCATCTCAGGAGCACAAAAGCTGACGTTTCGGGCCTAGACCCTCCATCTGATGAAGGGTCTAGGCCTGAAACGTCAGCTTTTGAGCTCCTGAGATGCTGCTGGGCCTGCTGTGTTCATCCAGCCTCACATTTCATTGTCTTCCAAAAAACCACCATGTATTTACACTGTCATATAAACATCTTCTTTCGTGATATTCAGGTGCAGAAACAGGAAGTTGCAATGGAAGTTCTACACCAGGATCTAGACCAGGCAAATGATGAGCTAGAGCGGCTTAATTCAATCCACTTGGAGGAGCGAGCCCGCCTGATAGATGATTTACAAAGCTGTGAAAGAGAGATTGACCTGCTTAAAGAGACAATTGCAGAGAAGGCACACAAATTGACTGACCTTTCTAAGACTGTGGCGGAATATTCAGAGCACAGTAAAATACTGAAAGAGCAAAATAAATGTAAGGAGCAGGAGGTTGAAGAGCTTAAGGCAGCCTTAGAAAAGGTTGAAATGGAGATCATGCTACTAAAGAAAACTCAAACTGTTGATGAACAGACCATGAAAGCCAGCATTTCTGCACTTGTGGATCAACTTTCTCAGATGGAGTCTGAGCTCAGCAATGCTAGGAGTGACAACGAAACAAAGGGGAAAGAAATTGCATCCTTATTGAAACAGATTGGAGAAAATAATAACACAATTCAAGGTCTACATTCGGAATTACAGAAGCAGAAAATATCAAATAAAGCTCATCTTGTGGATTGTAGTGCTCAGATATCCTTTCTTGAAAATAAGATCATCATAGCCACTCAACAGCTTCAAGAAACAAATGCTGCAAACCAAGAAGAAATTGAAAGTCTCAAGGTTCAGTTGATTGAAAGCAACTTGACAAGAGCAAGACTTGACAGTTCTCTCCGGGAGAAGGAGGAAAAAGAACAATGTTTGGAGAATGAGCTGAAAACTTTGAAGAATCAATGTAACAATCTGATCGCTGATACGGTTGGAAAAGAGGAGGAGTTGACAAAGTTGTCCAAGAAATTTGCTGAACATAAAGAAGAAGCTGAAATCAGGCTGCAGGAGAAGTTGGAGCATGTTGCCTCTTTGGAGAGCAGGCTTCAAGCTATTCAAGAAACCAATTCTCAATTTGTCCAAGAAATACAAGCTAAAGAAGCTGAAAGGCAAGATTTGAAAAGGCAGGTAGATGAGATGACCAAATTATTCACTGACTCACAAAGACAAACACAAAAACTTAATGAAACAAATGTGCAGCTGCAGGCAACAGTGAAGGAGCAAGTTCAAAGCCTTTCAGAGCAAGCCAAACTTCTATCTGAATCAAATGAAAGAGTTGCTCATACTTTGGAGATCCAGCTCAATTTAGAGCATCAATTAAAAGAACTGAACGTTAAAAATGAAAATCTCAAGGAAATTGTCAATAGTAAAGAAGATGAGCTTTTAAAGAAAAATGATGTTGTCAAGCAGTTAGAAAAAGGAATCGCTTCCAAAGAAGAGCACATTTCACTGTACATAAGTACAGTTTCTGAGCTTCAAAAACATAAAGAATCTGTCGTCCCAAAACTAGAACTTCTGAAAACATTGGAACAGAAGGAACTAACACTGGAAAAGCAATTACGTGAAAAAATAAACGAGTGTAACTTGCTAAAAGATCAAATTCTAGAGAATCAGAAAAGCACTGAGCAGGTTCGAGGGCAACTGCAGTCCTTGACAGTCCAGCTTGGGGAACTTCGTCTTTTGCATGCTGAAAAGGAGGATTTATTAAACAGTAAAATTACTGAATGTATCTCACTCCAAAACCAGCTCCGTGAAAGACAGGAAACATTGATGCGACTACAAGATCAAATTCAGGATTCCAATATTGAACTTGGGGTCAAAGATGTAGCTTTAAAACAAAAGCTATCTGAGTGCAGTGATCTGCAGAAAACATTGAGTCAACAACAGCTTACTGCTAAAAGCTTAGAGAGTCAAATACATGCATTGACTGAAGAAAGGGAAAATCTCAGGCAACTGTTCGAAAGCAGAGAATCGCTCCTAAGTAATAAGTCCAACGAATGTCATGCACTACAAGAACAGCTTGATCAGAAAGCGGATACAATTGTATTCTTGCAAAAGCAAATGGAAACACTGACTGTTGACAAAAAATGTCTTCAGAGTGAAAATGAAGAGCTGCAAATATCTTTAAGTAAGTGGACTGCTGAGCAAAGTCAACTGCTGGAAAAAATAAATGACTGTGAGTCTGTGGCTGCCCTTGCACAGGATCAGGCAAAAATTCTTGTCACTGAAAATCAGAAACTTAAAGAGCACCTTGAAAATGTGAATTCTACACTATGCAGTAAAACAGATGAGGTTACAGCCCTTCAATCCTTGCTGTCACAAAAGGTGGAAATGATAACCTCGATGAATGAAAATGACTGTACCTGCGATGTTAGTAATGGGAAGTTTACATTGAATCTTGAAGGGAAACAGATTGCACCAAATCAGCAGACAATATTGCTGCAACAGGAGCAAGGTGAGGTGTTGCAGGAGGACAGTCAGATGAGTCAGTATGTGCAGATAATTTCGCATTTACAAGCTCGGGTGCAAATTATCACATCTGAAACTGCTCAGCTTAAACAGACTTTGCAAGAGAAAGAGACAGCTCTTCAACAGAAGGCTTACTTAGATGGAGAGCTTCAGAAAATGACAGCAGAACATGAGGCATTAAAATTGCAATCTGTGGAAAATACTGGAATCATTTTGAAACTTCAGAACCAAATCCGGGACATGACTTCTAAAACAAATGAGTTAAAATGCAACATTGAAGAAAGAGACAAGCTGCTGGCCTGTAAAGTCGAAGAGTGTGTCAAAATCAAAGCAACATTCTCTGAAACAGAGGATACAGTTTCACAATTTCGAGAGCAACTGGCAGCTGTCAGTGCTGAAGCTGAACTGCTGAGAATGACTATTCAAGAAAAGGAGATGATAGTGCAACAGATCAAGGAAAGTACCACAATTTGCAATGAAGCATTAATGTTAAAAATACAAACAAAGGAAACTGAGTATACAGAACTTAATGAAAAATTTAATAATCTTGAACATTTATTTTCACAATGTAATAATCAAATGAACCAACAGAAATCAGAAATAAGTCAATTGAAACAGGATCTTGTACAAAAGGAAGCTTCAATTTTAGAGGAAAGAAAACTTGTCAGAAAATGGCAAGATCGAGCAAGTGAGTGTGATTTTCTGAAATTGGAATTCACTGAGAGTACCAAAAAGGTTTCTCGACTCCAGAGTGAAGTGCAGTACCTGATGTCTGAGTCGAAGCGACTTGAGGAGTTACTGCAGGAGAAAGAAACTGCCTTTAGCCACCTGCAAGAAAGGTATGCTGCGCAGACTGAACAGTTTGAGGAATTCTCTGAAATGCTTCATGTGAAGGAGCAAGAAATTACAGAACTTCAGGCAGCACTTTGTGCAAAGGATGCCAGTATTCAAGTCATAGAAAGTAATGCAAATGCTTTTATGATTGAAGTTAAGTCACTAAAAGAGGAATTGCAAAAGAGTCAGGTATCACTAACTAACTGCAAGGATGTTTTACAGCAAAAAGTTGAAACATTTGCTATCAGTCAGAGGAACATGGAGAGTCAAATTGTAACTCTAGAAGCACAAAAAATCCAATATAAAGAAGCTGCAGAACATCTTGACATGATTAACCAGGATTTAAAACAGAATGAACTAATCCTTCAGAAGAAATATTTGGATCAGACACATCACATTGAGAAACTTGACTCAAAGCTAAAGGCGTTAAGTGAAAAATCTGCTCAAGACTATCAAGATAAAACAGCACTAGTTGAACATCTTTATCAGCAGTGTGATCAACTTAAAAAGGAAAATTCACAATTGGATCACCAGATTGAAATGATGAAGATTGAAAAGGAACAAGTGAGTGCTTCATATCAGCAGAAAGTGAATGAATTACAGGTGCTTGAAGAAAAGCTTGCAACAATGTGTGATATCAAGGAGAAACTTGATGTTACACAGCGCATGAAAGATGAAAATGAATCTCTTCAAAATCAGGTCAGTGTTAAATCAGAGCAAATAACAAAACTGAAAGTGGAAATTAAAAAATTAGAACAAAATCTGACCGAATCAGAAAGGAAATCATTCGAATTTGGTAGGGAAACTGAGAAAAATAATCTGCTAACAGAGAAATTGAACAATTTAGCGAATCAGTTAGAATTGAAAGATGTTAAAATAGACAGCTTGCAAAAGGCACTAGATAATTTGCAAGAGAAACTTGGTGAACAGTCATCTGTAATAAAAACCAGTTCAAATCGTCTGAAAGAGCAGGAAGTGTTGGCATCAAACTTCAGTCAACAAATTATTGAGAAACAATCCAAACTGGATGAATTGTCAGCTTTTGTTTTAAGTACTGAATCTGCTGTTGTTGAGTTAAAGCAAATTCTGTCTGAGAAAGAAAAAGAAATTGAAAACTTGCAAAGTAGAATTTCAGAAAGTGAAAAACAAAGTTCAGAAATTACAGGAAGCTTGGGCAATAAATTAAAATCTTTTGAAGAAGAAAAGCTCTCACTTTGTAATGAGCTCAAGCAAACCAAGTTAAGTCATCGTTTAGAACTAGAAGCTTTACAACGACAAGTAGCTGATCTCCAAGAGATACAACCACAAGCTATACTAAGAGAAAAACAACCTTTTTTAGATGAGAGTGTCCAACAAAATAATTCAACAAAAGAGCAGACCAGTACTTTGGAGGATACAGTCAAGGAAGAGGCTCAGCATTTTGATTCCTTGCAAAAGAAGGAACAAGCAGCACACTTACTGACTTTGCAAGTGAACCAACACCAAGAGATGGTAATTTCTCTCAGCCAGCAGCTGAGAGAAAAAGAAGCTACAACCATGCAGCTTACAGAATCTATATCAAAGGAAATGGTTAAAGCAGCAGAAGAGAAAACACATTTGGCTGGTCAAATACAAGAGCTTAAAGTTCAGCACCATGTTTCTAATGAAAAGGTAGAAAAGCTTACAGATGAACTGGCCAAATATAAGAAACAACTAGAAGAACAAGAAATTATTTTGAATACAAAAGAAATCCAATACGAAGACATTGTTGCCAAAAATGAACAGCTACTTTCACAAACAGAAGTGCTTACAAAGGAACGGGACATACTCAAAAAGAAATTTCAAGCTGCACTAATAACTAGAAGGGATCTGATGAAGAAAGTTCAAGAGTTACAGAAAGGAGCCATTGCTGAAAAAGAGAAAGATCAGCAAATCACAGAAATGCAGCATAATTACAGAATGCTTGAAAGTCAGACACAAGAGTTGACCTCAGAAATGACAATTAGTCAGAAACAAATTAAACAGCTTGAGTCACATCTTGAAGCCCTCAAACAACAGTTGGTAGAAAAGGACAGCGATATAAATATTCTTAGTGAGACGCTTTCCAAAAAAGAAACTGATATAGAACAGTTGGAAAGAAAGTTCAGTAAATATGAAATGGAAAAAGAAGCCATGTCTGCTGAATTCCTTCAAATTATCCAAAAGAAAGATTCCTCAATTGCCCGACTCCAGGCTGTTTTAAAAGACAGAGAAATAGCATTTGAAGATGAACGCATTCAACTTAATTCAGATCTTGAGAAAATGAAAATTTCTTTACCGAAACAAACAGAGTGTTCCAGCATTGAATCATCTGGTAGGAATGTCAATCCTGGAAATGGTAATATTGATTTCATTGAGCCACTAAATGTGCTTAAACAAGAAAAGGAACATTTACAAAAGAAACTTCAGGCAGCTCTTTTGGCTCGAAAAGAAGCTATCAAAAAGGTTCATGAAGAGGATAAAAACCATAAAGAGCAGTTGTCCCTACAGAAGGAAGAATATAATCTCATTTCAGAAATGTATTCTGTGCAAACCAAAGAATTCGAAAATGTGAAAGAAGAATTAGCTGCACTCCTCCAAACACATCAAACAAAGCTAATGGAATTTGAGTGTAATAGAGAACTAACAGGGACTCTGCAAAAGCAGTTGCAGTCTGTCACTGTTATGCTTAATGACAAAGAACGGGCATTGGAACAGCTTAAAGCTCAACTTGAGGAGCAGGAAAGCAAAATGCTTGCTGCCTTAAGTCAGCAAGATGAAGTTCAGATCCTTGAAAAGAAATTAACAAGCATGGTTTCCTCATTAGCAGTTAAGGATACTGATTTGAAAAACCTTCAACGTGAGAACAACCAACTTCAACAAGAGTTAGGAAGAGCACAAGCTAAGATTATTGAATCATCTGAAGAAACTCAAATGGTAAAGCATTCTCTAACCAGTCTCAAGCATCAGTATCAAGAGGAAAAGGAGCGTCAGGCTGCAGAGAATAACTGGCTTCAAAATGAGTTGCGTTCAATACAAGCTGAAGCTGAAAGCCTCAAAATTGCCCTGGAGGGAGCGCTGAAAGATAAAGAAAATTGCTGTCAAACTCTAGAAAATTCAGCTAAAGATTTGACTTGTCTCAAAACTCAGCTATTGAATTTACATAGAGAGAAAGATAAGATTCAAGCACAGCTTAATATTTTCCAGGGGGAGAATGCAGAAGTCAAATCAATATTGCAGCAAGCTTCCCAGTCTCAAAAAGCAGATGAAGAGAAGCTGCATACACAAATACTGCCTGTGCAGTCAGAGCGAGCAAAGATGTATGAGAGGTTACAAGAACAGGATAACGCTGAAGAGACATTGGAATGTACATTGTCTGCGAAAGAGAAGCCCGTGGAAGAACTGGGATTACAAGTTCAAAAGCAATTATTTTATGAAACAGAAAAGGAAAGAGGAAAGATTTCTACCACTGAAGTTCAACGGAAGGCAGTAGGCAATCCTGAAGAGTGCACGTCTAAAGAGCTGATTCAAAGAAAGCTACAAGCTGCACTAATATCCCGGAAAGAGGCCTTGAAAGAAAATAAAACTCTTAAGCATAATATTAATGCTTTAACATCAGAAAAAGAAGTTCTTATTTCCAAGATTTCTACCCTTGAAAGAAGCTTAGTTGAGATAAAGAAACAGCTGGAGTCTTTACAGCAAGTTATTTCAGCACATCATGAAGAAAAGACGATGCTTCTTTCTGAAGTAGATGAAATATTTGCAGTAAAACAGAACTTAAATGTTGCAAATGAAAGTCTAAAGCGTACACTAGAAACAATAACAGAAGAGAAGCAAGACCTTTCTCACCAGCTGGATTCATTGAAAAATTCTCAGGCAACTGAGCTGTCAGAGTTGAAAGCAAAACATGATGAATTAAAGCATGAATATGAATCCCTTTTGCAGTCCTATGAAAACATTGGAAATGAAATGTATAAAATGAGACAGATAGTTGAAACAACCAGAAAGGAAAAGCAAGAGATTGTTTACAACTTCCGCGAAGTTGAGGCTAAGAGGCAACGTATTGAGAAACAGCTTGAGGAGGTGAGTGATCAGAATGAAAAAACTAAGGACAAAATGAGAAAACTTGCAAAATCCAAGCAACAGAGAGTTCAAGAACTTGAAGATGAAATTGAAAGAATCAGCACTGAGTTGCAAGCTATTTCTGCAAATCAGAGTCACACAAATGAATTGTCTGTTCAATGCAATCAACTCAGAGAGGAGAACAAATTGCTAAAGCAAACCTATGAGAAACTTAAGTCTGAATTTAATAAAACTCAGAAGGAAAATGAGCATTTACTGAAGGAACTTAATACATCCACATCTATCTTTGATGAGCTACAGGCCAAAGAATCATTTCATCAGTCGAAAGGATCCAAAATTGATAATAAATCCCAAATAAATGAGCCGTTATCTCCAGGCAAGCAAATTTTGGAGTCCGAGGATGGAACATTTCAACGTGCGAAGCAAACAAGACCACTATTGACTGAGAAACTTCAACAATTGAAGTTGTCTCACAAGGAGGAGAGCCAAGAAGAAGAAGGTACAGTTACAGAACTTCAACAAATAGTGAAAGCCTGTCAGGATGAGATTGTGAACTTAAATGAAAAAGTAAAAATTTTAGAAGATGATAAATCCCTTCTCCAAGAAGAACTTGAAAATATTCAAGAAATGTCTGACAAGGTCAAAAATGAAAAAGAGCATCTGGAAGCAGAGTTACTTAAAAATGCAGGCAAACTTGATCAATTAACAGATGCACTGAAGACACTTCATGTACAAAATAATTCACTTTCCAATGAATTGGATAGCTTCAGACAAGAGAAATGCCAGTTGGTCAATGCAAAGGAAGCCCAGGAAACAGAACTGGCAAAAGTATTTGAGGAGAAGCTCCGTTCTGCTCGGAGCGATAAAGCCAGATCCAGTGGTGAAACCAAACAACTGCAGGAACTATTAAAAGAGAAACAACAGGAAATAAATCAGTTACAGAAGGACTGCATCAAATACCAGGAGCTCATTTTGGACTTAGAACGATCAATCAAAGCATCTGACTCTGCTTGTGAAGAAATGCAAAATAGACTAGAGTGTGCAACTACAAAAGTCTTCAAATCTGAAGAGCAAGTCAGAATTGTTCAAGAAGAACTTGCTTCTAATAAAGTTTTGCTCCTCAATTCCAAAAGTGAAGCCGATGGTGTTCATGCACAGTGTTTAGAGTTAATGAAAAAACTACAAAAACAAGAGGAGAAAGCGAAAGCCCAAATTACTGAAAAAGAGAAGAAACTCCTTCTGATTTTGGATCAACAGAAAACAATTCATCAAAAAGAAATAGTCAGTTATCAGGACAAACTGGATTTGATGGAGCGTGATAAAGATAGGGTGGTTGCCGAACTCTTGGAAGTACAGGCTGAACAAAATGGCCGTGACCTGCTCATTAAAAAGCTTCAGGATGAGTTGAATAGTAATTTGGCAAATTTGGCAGCATTTGCAAAATGTATGTCCTCTCTTCAAGATGACAGAGATAGAATTATTGAAGAAAGCAAGGAATGGGAATCTCGATTCAAAGATACTATCCAAAATAAAGAACATCAAGTGCAAGCAAAGGAAGAAATGTTACAGAAACTTAATGAACAAATCAAGCTAAAATCTTTTGATCTTCAAGAGCTGCAACACAGATCTTTAAAGTTGGAGCAGACAATAAATGAACTTACTCTGAGCAGCAAAAACGCAGAGGTGAAACACCAGAATGAATTAGAAAATATGACAGAGCTTATTTGCAAACACTCTGAGAAGCTTGAAGAGATGGAGAGATTGTTAAAAGAGAAAGAAGCAACTTTGAGCAAATTATTGCAAGAAAATAATGACTTAAGCACACAGCTTTCTGATATGAGCCATTCAGTGACCAAGTTGAAAATAACTGAGCAAATGCTAGAAAAAAATTTGGCAGAGAAACAATCTGAAAGTCATCAGCTTCTTTCTGAAAATGAAAAATTAAATGCTGACCTAGAGAAGCAAAATGCTATTTCCCAACAGCTGAAGCTAATGCTAAACAATAAAGATATGGAGATTTCAAAACTTATTTCATCAAAAGAAGGTGAAATATCAGAGTATGTAGCAGAATTACAGGAACAATATAGAACACAAATGGAGGTCTATAAGCATAAGTTGAAGGTTTTCCAGCATGATAGCCATAAAGCAGCCAATGAAATCAAAGAATTGCAGGTGCAGATTGATAAAAACAGAAAAGACAAAGACAAAGCTATCGCCAAAACGGATGCATTTACAAAATCCATGGCTTCTCTTCAAGATGATAGAGACCGTATCTTAACTGAATATACGCAACTTGAACAACGCCACCTTGATATGCTAAGTCAGAAGGATGGTTTAATTCAGGACAGTGCGACTGAAAACAACAAACTTAAACAAGAAATCAGAAATTTGCTGAACCAAATGGATGACCTTAATTCTGAAAATGCAATGCTTAGAGCACAATTGATACAGTACAGGGAGGAACTTAACCAGGTCTTGTGCTTAAAAGATAATCAGTTGAAGGAGCTACTTCAAAAGCAACTGCAGCAAATTAAGAATCTTGAGACAGATAAAAACAACTTTGAAGAACAATGGAAAGAAGCACAGAAATCCCTTGAAAAATGCAATGAAAGCATAAGATCCTTACAAGTAGAAAACAAGCAACTTATGGGACAAATGATGGAACTCAAGACTGTCCCTTTGCGCACACAAGATAAATCAGAAGCAAATGAACTAAAAAAAGACTTTGACTTTAAAACAACAATTGTAGAGGAACATGAAAATAAACTCTTTGAAGTTGAGAGCCTGACCAAGTCAGAAACTGTGTTTAAAATCTCTGAGAAAGCTGTTGAAATAGTTCAGGAAGGAACTCAAGAAGAACTAGTTGGATCATCAAATGATTTGGTGAGTAATGGAGAACGCTGGGATAATATACATGAGAATAAGGAGCTGACTTCTCAGACAGAATTTTCTGAGAAATCAGTGATGCCTCTGAGTGAGAGAGACAGCGAACGATTAGAGGAATCCAGCAACTCCAAATCAAGCACCCAGATGAACACAAGGTAGAACACCATTGAGTTCACTGTTTTGTGCAAATTCGAGCCCTATTTTAGATTTGACCATTACGTTTTTGCAAAGTGAAATGCATTTTGAATTGGAGCCCTGCAATGACATAAAGTAATGGGGCTGCTTTACAGCAAATGGGTTTAGTAGAGGACTGTTGCAAGATGCTTCAATTAAAATATGTAATATTACCAGCCAAAAAAATGCTTTGTGCCAGGACTTGGTATATAGTGAGCAAAATTTATGCATCAATGGATGAGATCAGTACACATGCTATAACAATGTTTTACATTCATGCTCACATAAAAGTTAAGAATTGGTTTACTTGTTTTGCAGTTAAAAATGACTGTTTGCCTTAAAGACCAGAATTTATGTCAGAACTCCTCGGAAATAATATGGCTGAGAAATAAAATTGAAGAATTGGAAAAACTACATCAAGCAAAGTTACAAGAACACACTGAACAAGACGTTTCCTCCTTTCAGAATGAGTTGGCTGAACTAAGGTTTATCTTGATTATTTGTTTTAAATTTCAGTTTGAATAAGGAAGTTGCATTCGCGTAATGCCACAGAACACCCCAAAGTACCTTGCAACCAATGAATTACCGTAAATGTGTAGTTTGTGCATGCTACTGCAACAGTCAACTTGCATGAAGAGAGGCCCCACCAGTAGCAAATGAGTAAACAGCCTTTTTTAATGTTGTTTGTTTTGTGCAAAATATTGACCAGAGTCCATGCAATTCATATTTACTTAGTACCCTGAGACCTTTCTCATCCACTTGAGAAGCAGATGGATTGTTAGCGTAAGGGCTTATTCAGAGAACAGAACCACCAACAAAATTGCTGTCATTTTGCCCTGCACAGGAATGTCAGTCTGGACCCCATAACTTGCTCTTAGTCAATTTCTGAATCACAAGTGAGCTTGCTTCTTGCAAGCTTAACAACTGCTTTTAAAAGTTTTATGTTGGCAAGGGGAAATTTGCTGTGCAGGTCTGGTTAATTTAGGTTAATTTTTGAATTATAATGCTATTTATTACCATAAATCAACTTATGGAGAGATGAAACAGAAATTGCCAGAGAAATATAGCAGGTCTGGCAGCATCTGTGGAGAGGGAAATAGCAAGAGTGTTTCGAGTCCAATGACCCTCCTTCAAGACACTCACTTCGTTTTGTGGTACGGAGAGGTGATTTTTCTCTTCAGTTTAATTTTGGGACTAAACAGACTAATTGGTTTGTATCTCATCTTACAGAAACTGGTTTGTATTTGAGTGGTACTTTTTTTCCCCCAAAGCCAGCACTGATTGAATAATGGCTTTGTCCTACTCAGATTTGCATGGAATCAATTAAAGAACAAAGAAAAATACAGCACAGGTACAGGCCCTTCGGCTTGCCAAGCCTGTGCCAATCCAGATCCTCTGTCTGAAGCTGTCACCTATTTTCCAAGGATCTGTATTCCTCTGCTCCCTGCCCATTCATGTATCTGTCTAGATACATCTTACATGATTCTATCATGCCCGCCTCTACCACTTCCGCTGGCAACGGGTTCCAGGCACCCATGACCCTCTGCGTAAAGAACTTTCCATGCATATCTCCCTTAAACTTTTTCTCCCTCTCACCTTGAAATTGTGATCCCTAGTAATTGAGTCCCCCACTCTGGGAAAAATAGCTTCTTGCTATCCACTCTACCTATACCTCTCATGTTTTTGAGGACCTCAGTCAGGTCCCCCCCTCAACCTCCACCCTACTAATGTAAATATTCCTAATCTACTCAACCTCTTCAGAACTAGTACCCTTATTACTTGATATGCAAGGTCTCACGACTTATTTTCAAAATTCAAGATAAAATGACACATTATTGTTTTCCCTTTTAGATCAGAGAAGTCCTTAGTGCTTTCAGAGTCTACTGCTACAAAAGAACAATATCTCTTAAAAGTGGTTGACCGTGATAGACAAATTACTGATCTGAGAAAATTGAACCAGGAAGCGTGGAATCATGAACTGGCAAATAGTGTGCAGCAGACGAAGGTAACTTTTTAAATACACTTCTGTATTTGTTGTTATTTGATTCACTTTAAGCTTCCCCAATGAAGGTTTCTGTAATAGGGTTATACAGCATAGAAACAGATCCTTCAGTCCAACTCGTCCATGCTGACCAAGTTTACTCCTGCGTTTGACCCATGTCCTTCTAAACTTTTCCTATTCATGCACCTGTACAAAAGCATCAAGGTACTTCAGCTTCAGGACTGCTTGCCTTACCAGCAGAGAGACAACCATGAATCACTGTCCCTATTGTCTTTACAATGCAAATCGATTAGCGCATTTTGCTCTACGCCTGGTATGTGACCATAGCAATTATCTTTTTGGGGAAGTGATGGCCTAGTGGTATTGTCACTGGACCGATAATCCAGAGACTCAGATAATATTCTGAAGATCCTGGTTCGAATCCTGCCATGGCAAATGGTGAAGTTTGAATTCAATAAATATCTAGAATTAAGAGTCTAATGATGACTGTGAATCCATTGTTGACTGTTGGAGAAACCCATCTGGTTCACTGATGTCCTTTTGGGAACGACACTGCCATCCTTGTCTGGTCTGCCCTACAGGTGACTCCAGACCTATGTGGTGACTCTTTACTGCTCTCTGGACAGTTCTTGCTAGCCCTCTGGGCAGTTAGGGATGGGCATTAAATGCTGCCTAGCCAGCGACGCCCTCATCTCATGAATGAATGAAGGAAAAGTGAGTTCAATTCCTGTACGAGCTGAGGTTACCCTGAAGGTCCCTCCTTCTCAAAGTCCCCTCTCACCTGAGGTATGGCGACACTCAAGTTAAATTACCTCCATTCGTCTGCCTCGAAGGAAAGAGCAGCCCAGTGGTCTCCGGGATTATGACGATTTTTAAGTTTTATTCTCTTTACATTACCCCTTAAATGTATCATGCTTCTTAAAATATATTTTTATCTGATAGATGTTAAACACCAGTTATCATCATGGGGTAGCAAGATAACAATCTGTGTTTGGGAAATCTGGGAAGATGTTTATTTGACTATGTATTCAAAACGTCGACTCTCCTGCTCCTCTGCTGCCTTATCTGTATATTCCACCACCTTCCAGTAAAAGCGAGTTTTTGTACATAAACATAGCGGTTGACGCCGATGTTTTACATAAGTATTAAAATGTTTTAAATGTCAGTATGATCATTTTTTTTCAGCCTTTAGAGATTGAATCCTTGCTGAGCAGTGAGAATAATACTGAGCAAGTGAAGTTTCTGCTAATGGAAAAGAAACAACTGCAGAGTGAAGCCCAGGGTTACTTACAAGAGATTCACCGCAAAGAACAAGAATTTCAAAAACTGAATAGCAAGGTAACATATTTCTGCGGTTCAGTTCATGTAAAATGTTTCCTTTAAGCTTTCTATAACCTATGAATAAAGTATGAATTTAATTCTGAAGATTGTGCGGCTTACGATCTGATCAGCTCTTATTCACTAATTTGTTCTCACAGATTATCCAGAGCATTGAAGAGAGATCCACATTATCTAACCAGCTAAAAGTAGTCTGTCAGACTCTACGTGATACCCAGTCACGTTATGGGGATCTTCAGGATCGCTATTATCAACTGGAAAGACGGTACCAGGCAATGCGCTCATTGCCCAATGAAGAGCAAGTAAGTGGATGGGCTATCAAGTTACTTTATGATTCACTCATTTCATAGAACGTTGAACTGTACAGCACAGGAACGGACCCTTCGGCCCACAATATTGTGCTGAACATGATGGCAAATGAAACCAATCCCTTCTGCCTGCCCTTGGACCATACTATAGAAATTAATAGAATCCCTACAGTATGGAAACAGGCCATTCAGCTCAACAAGTCCACGCCAACTCTGAGGAGCATGACACCGAGACTCACCCCCGTGCTCTGTCCCTGTAACCTTGCATTTCCCACAGCTGATCCACTAAACATGCATATCCCTGGACAATAAGGGCAAATTAGCACGGCCAATCCACCTAAACTGCATAAATTTGGACGATGGGAGGAAACCAAAGAACCTGGTGAAAACCCACGCAGCCAAGGGGAGAATGTGCAAACTCCATGCAGACAGTTGCCCGAGCATGGAATTAAACCTGGGTCCCTAGTACTGAGGCAGCAGTGCCACCCACTGAGCCACTAAGTTTCCCCATATCTCTCCATTCCCCGCACATTTGTATGCTTATCTAAAAGTCCTTTAAATGCCCTTATTGTATCTGCTGTCATCACTACCTTGGCAGTATATTCCAGACTCCTATCATTTTTTGTGTAAAATAAAAATTTGCTCCTTGCATCTCCTTTTAACTTGCCCCCCTTAGCTTAAATGGATACCCTCAAGTCTGAAACATTTCAAATCTGGGGAGAAAGATTCTGACCGTCAACTCTATGTATATATCTCATAATTTGATACACTTCTATCAAGTCTCTCCTCAGCCTGTACCGCTCCGGAGAAAACAACACAAGCTTTTCCAGCCTCTTCTCACAGCTCATGTGCACTAATCTAGGCAGCATCCTAGTATACTTCTTCTGCACCCTCTCCAAAGCTTCCACATCCTTTCTGTAATATGGCGTCCAGAATTGAATGCAATATTCTAAGTGAGGCCTAACCAAAATCTTGGATAGCTGCAACATGACATCCTGATTCTTGTACTGGACCACTAAAGGGAAACATACCATATGCCTTCTTTACCACCCTATCTAATTGGTACCAACTTTCAGGAAGCTATGGACTTGAACCCCAAGATCCTTCTGTGCATCAGTGCTGTTCAGAGTCCTGCCATTAACTGCCCAGACACAATATGTTCCTGTTATGATGAAGGGCAAGGCTAGTAGGTGTAGGGAATGCTGGATGAATGGAGAAATTGAGCTTTTGGTCAAGAATAAGAAGGAAGCATATGTCAGGTATAGACAGCAGGGATCGAGTGATTCCCTAGAAGAGTATAAAAGCAGTCACAGCAAAAAGGGGGCATGAGATAGCTTTACATTAAGGACAAAACGGTAACCAAGGAGAAAATAGGGCCCCTTAAAGATCATTAAGGCCACCTGTGTGTAGAACCAGAAGAGATGAGGGAGATACCAAATGAGTATTTTGCACGTGTTTACTGTGTATAGACATAGGTCAGGAGCCGAAAGACTGAAGGCTGGCTAACGTGGTGCCATTATTTAAGAAGGGTGGTAAGAAAAAGCGACAGAACTGTAGACTAGTGAGCCTTTCTTCTGTGGTGGGCAAGTTGTGCTAGGGAATCCTGAGGGACAGGATTTACATGTAAGTGGAAAGGCAAGGACTGATTGGGGATAGTCAGTGTGACTTTGTGTGGGAAATCATGTCTCATGAACTTAATTGAGTTTTTTGAAGAAGTAACAAAGCAGATTAGAACATAGAACAGTACAGGCCTTTCGGCCCACGATATTGTGCTGACCTGTTATCCTCCTCTTAAGATCAAACTACCCTGCATACCCTACATTTTACTATCATAAGGATTGATGAGGGCAGGGCAATGGACATGACCTGTATGGATTTCTCCTGTCCCTCCAGAGGATCGAACACTCTGGACCACTGCTACACAACCATCAACGATGTCTATTGCTTAATCTGCCACCCACACTTCAGAAAATACGATCACAGCGCTGTGTTCCTCCTCCCAGCTTACAAGCAGAAGCTAAAATGGGAGAATCCTTCACGAAATGAAGTACAGTGCTGGTCTGAGGCAGCAGAAGACAGTCTCTGGGAACACTTGGACTCGTTGGACTGGATCGCATTCAAATATTCGGGAGAAAACCTAGACAAGTATGCCACCAGCACCACAGATTCATTAGCAAACACAGTGTACCAAAGAAATTAATCCGAGTGTTCTCCAGCCATAAACCTTTGATGAACCAGGAAACCCACTCCCTGCTGAAGAGCAGACTTGCAGCATTCAAGTCAGGTGACCCCAACCAAGACAGAAAATCCAGATATGGCCGTTCAAAGCCATCAGGGAGGCCAGGAAGCAGTAATGGACCAAGTTATGGACCCAAACCTACTAAACAGAACCCTGCTGTCTGTATCAAGGACTAAACGAAATTACAGGATACAAAATGAAACCGTGTAAGATAGCAGACTATGACACATTCCTCCCTAACACACTCAATGCTTTCTATGCAGAATTCCACGGTGTAGCAATACCTGCCCCAACATAGCTGTTCCCTCTGTCACCGCTTCAGAATTCAGATCAGTCTTCCTGGGAGTCAACCCATGGAAAGCAATGGGCCCGGACAGTGTCCCCAGCCAATCACTCAGATCCTGTGCGATCAACTGACGAAGGTATTCACCAACATAGTCAACTTCTCCCTCCAATAAGTCAAAGTCCCCACCTGCTTCAAGAATACCATCATATATCCCCGTACCCAAGAAAACAGATGCAGTGTGCCTTAATGACGACCGCACAAAGGCTCTGACTTCAGTAATCATGAAGTCCTTTGAGAGACTAGTCGTGGTTCTCATCAACTCCAGTCTGCCAACCTGCCTTGATCCCCTACTGACACAAAAGGTCCACAGAGGATGTCATATCCCTAGCCTTGCACTCATCCCTGGAACATCTGGACAACAAAGACACCTGCATGGGGCTCCTGTTCATTGACTATAACTCCGCCTTCAACACCATTATCCCGCCCAGACTGATCTCAGAACTGCGTGACCTTCGTCTTGGCTCCACCCTCTCCAACTGGATCCTTTGCTTTCTGACCCACAGGCCGCAATCACTGAGGATGAGTAACTGCACCTCCTCCAGAATAACACTCAACACTGGAGCCCACCACCCCCCCATCCCCAGGATGCTTCCTCAGTCGCCTACTGTACTCCCTGGACACCTACAACTGTGTTGCCAAATTCCGAACGAATGCCGTCTACAAGTTCACTGACGACACCACCCATTGTAGCACAAGACATTTAACAACAACAAGTGAAAGCACAGAAAGGAGTCAAAGGGCACCCACTTAAAAACAATCACTCAACTTCCCAGCAAGCTCCACTTCTTCCGCTCTCTGCTCCCGCTCTTTCTGCCGCTCTCTGCGGCAAAAGGGCCCGCTGGCTTCGAGGTAAGTACTTAAATAGCACTCACTCACCTTCCCGACTGCCTCTGTACTGCGACCTCACTTCCGCCCATCTCCCGCCGCTCTCTGCTGCAAAAAGCGGAGGGCCTTCAGACCATCTGCATGGGGAATGCAAGACTTCCAATTCCCCAGTTGCCAACACCTCATCTTTACCATGGTGTCCAGCCCCTATACACCCGCGTTCCCCATGGTCTCAGCCCAAAATGTCAGCCTTCCTGCCCCTTGGCTTGCTGTGTTCATCCAGCTCTACACCTTATCTCAGATTCTCCAGCATCTGCAGTTCCTACTGTCTCATTGACTATAAATGTTGGGAGGTCATATTGCAGCTGTACAAGACATTGTGTAGGCCACTGATGGAATACTGTTTGCAGTTCTGGTCTCCCTGCTATAGAAAGGATGTTGTGAAATTTGAAAGTGTTCAGAAAAAGATTTCCAAGGATATTGCCAGGGTTGGAGAGTTTGAGCTATAGAGAGAAGCTGAATAGATTGGGGGTATCTTCCCTGGAGAGTTGAAGGCTGAGGGGTGACCTTATAAAGGTTTATAAAATCATGAGGGGCATGGATAGAGTAAATAGATAAGGAGTCCCAAACTAGAGGTCATAAGCTGAAGGCGAGAGGGGTAAGATTTAAAAGAGAGCGAAGAACAAAGATAATTACAGCACAGGAACAGGCCCTTCGGCCCTCCAAGCCTGTGCCGATCAAGAGCCTCTGTCGAACCTGTCATCTATTTTCTAACGGTCTTTGTCCATTTGCTCCCTGCCCATCCATGTACCTGTCCAAATATATCTTAAAAGACGCTAATGTGCCTGCGTCTACCACCTCCGCTGGCAACGCGTTCCAGGCACCCACCACCCTCTGTGTAAAGAACTTTCCACGCATATTTCCCTTAAACTTTCCTCCTCTCACTTTGAACTCATGACCCCTAGTAATTGAGTCCCCCACTCTGGGGAAAAAGCTTTTTACTATCCACCCTGTCTATACCCCTCATGATTTTGTAGACCTCAATCAGGTCCCCCCTCAATCTCAGTCTTTCTAATGAAAATAATCCTATTCTACTCAACCTCTCTTCATAGCTAGCACCCTCCATACCAGGCATCATCCTGGCAAACCTTCTCTGCACCCTCTCTAAAGCATCCACATCCTTTTGGTAATGTGGCGACCAGAACTGTACACAGTACTCCAAATGTGGCTGAACTAAAGTCCTATACAACTGCACCATGACCTGCCAGCTCTTGTACTCAATATCCCGCCCAATGAAGGAAAGCATGCCATATGTCTTCTTGACCACCCTATTGACCTGCGTTGCCACCTTCAGGGAACAATGGACCTGAAATCCCAGATCTCTCTGTTCATCAATTTTCCCTAGGACTTTTCCATTTACTGTATAGTTTGCCCTTGAATTTGATCCTCCAAAATGCATCACCTCACATTTGCCCGGATTGAACTCCATCTGCCATTTATCTGCCCAACTCTCCAGTCTATCTATATTCTGCTGTAATCTCTGTATGTCCCCTTCACTATCTGCTACTCCACCAATCTTAGCGTCATCTGCAAACTTGCTGATCAGACCGCCGACACCTTCCTCCAAATCATTTACATATATCACAAACAACAGTGGTCCCAGCACAGATCCCTGTGGAACACCACTGGTCACAGGTCTCCAATTTGAGAAATTCCCTTCTACTAGTACTCTGTCTCCTATCGCCGAGCCAGTTTTTTATCCATCTAGCTAGCACAGCCTAGACCCCATGTGACTTCAGTTTCTCCATCAGCCTGCCATGGGGAACCTTATCAAACACCTTACTGAAGTCCATGTATATGACATCTACAGCCTTTCCCTCATCAATCAACTGTCACATCCTCAAAGAATTCTATAAAGTTGGTAAGACATGACCTTCCCTGCACAAAACCATGTTGCCTATCACTGATAAGCCCATTTTCTTCCAAATGGGAATCGATCCTATCCCTCAGTATCTTCTCCAGTAGCTTCCCGACCACTGACGTCAGGCTCACCGGTCGATAATTACCTGGATTATCCTTGCTGCCCTTCTTAAACAAGGGGACAACATTACCAAGTCTCCCGTCCTCCGGGACCTCACCCATGTCTAAGGATGCTGCAAAGATATCTGTTAAGGCCCTCGCTATTTCCTCTGTCGCTTCCCTCAGTACCCTGGGATAGATCCCATCCAGACCTGGGGACTTGTCCACCTTAATATCTTTTAGGATACCCAACACTGCCTCCTTCCTTATGTCAACTTGACCTAGAGTAAGCAAACATCTATCCCTAACCTCAACATCTGTCAGTCCCTCTCCTTGGTGAATACCGATGCAAAGTACTCGTTAAGAATGTCAGAGATAATGGGAACTGCAGATGCTGGAGAATCCAAGATAATAAAGTGTGAAGCTGGATGAACATAGCAGGCCAAGCAGCATCTCAGGAGCACAAAAGCTGACGTTTTCGGCCTAGACCCTTCATCAGAGAATGTCACCCATTTTCTCTGACTCAGCGCATAACTTTCTTTCTTTGTCCTTAAGTGGCCAGTCCTTTCTCTGGTTACCCTCTTGCTCTTTATATATGAATAAAAGGCTTTGGGATTTTCCTTAACCATGTTTGCCAGCAATATCTCTTGTCCTCTCTTAGCCCTCTTAATCCCTCGTTTCAGATTCGCTCTACATTCCAGATATTCTTGCAAAGCTTCGTCTGTCCTCAGTCGCCTAGACCTCATGTATGCTTCCTTTTTCCTCTTGGCTAATCTCACAATTTCACCTGTCATCCATGGTTCCCTAATCTTGCCATTTCTATTCCTCATTTTCACAGGAACATGTCTCTCCTGCACGCTAATCAACCTCTCCTTAAAAGCCTCCCACATGTCAAATGTGGATATACCTTAAAACAGTTTCTCCCAGTTTACATTCCTCAGATCCTGCCGAATCTTGGTATAGTTGGCCTTCCCCCAGTTTAGTACTCTTCCTTTAGGGCCACTCCCATCCTTGTCCATGAGTATTGTAAAACTTATGGAATTGTGGTCGCTATTTCCAAAGTAGTCCCCTACTGTAATATCAACCACCTGGCCAGGTTCATTCCCCAACATCAGGTCCAGTATGGCCCCTTCCCGAGTTGGACTAAATACAGTACTGCTCTAGAAAACCTCCTGGACACACCTTACAAATTCTGCTCCATCTTGACCCCTAACACTGAGTGAATCCCAGTCAATGTTGGGAAAATTAAAATCTCCCATCACCACCACCCTGTTTCTCCTACACCTTTCCGTTATCTGTTTACATATTTGTACCTCTATCTCACGCTCACTGTTGGGAGGCCTGTAGTACAGCCCCAACATTGTTACTGCATCCTTCCTATTTCTGAGTTCTACCCATATTGCCTCACTGCTTGAGCCCTCCATGGGGCCCCCCCTTCAGTGTGACTGTGATATCGTCTTTGACCAGTACTGCAACTCCTCACCCCTTTTACCTCCCTCTCTATCCCGCCTGAAGCATCGATATCCTGGGACAACTAGTTGCCAATCATGCCCTTCCCTCAACCAAGTCTCGGTAATAGCAATAAAATCATACTTCCAGGTACCGATCCAAGCCCTAAGCTCATCTGCCTTGTCTACGACACTTCTCGCATTAAAACAAATGCACCTCAGACCATTTGTCCCTTTATGTTCATCATCTGCTCCCCGACTACTATTCCCTTTAGTCACACTGACTCCATTATCTAGTTCCCTACCGGCTATCGTTACCACCTCTTTTCTGTCCAATATTTGGTTCCCATCCCCTGCCACATTAGTTTAAACCCTCCCCCACAGCATTAACAAAAGCACCCCCAAGGACATTGGTTCCAGTCCGGCTCAGGTGTAGACCGTCCAATTTGTAATAGTCTCACCGTCCCCAGAACCGGTTCCAATGTCCCAAAAATCAGAGCCGCTCCCTTCTACACCATCTCTCAAGCCACGCATTCATCCTGATCATTCTTTCATTTCTTTCAGCAATCCTGAGATTACTACCTTTGAGGTCCTACTTTTTAACTTGGCTCCTAACTCCCTAAATTCCGCTTGTAGGACCTCATCCCGTTTTCTGCCTATATCATTGGTCCCTATATGCACCACGACAACTGGCTGTTCACCCTCCCTCTTCAGAATGTTCTGCAGCCGATCGGAGACATCCTTGACCCGTGCACCTGGGAGGCAACATACCATTCGGGAGTCCCATTTTCGACCGCAGAACCGCCTGTCTACTCCCCTTACAATTGAATCCCCAATGACTATTGCCCTTACACTCTTTTTCCTGCCCCTCTGTACAGCAGAGCCAGCCACGGTGCCATGAACCTGGCTACTGCTGCCTTCCCCTGGTGAGCCATCTCCCCCAACAGTATCCAAAACGGAATACCTGTTTTGGAGGGAGATGACCGCAGGGGACACCTGCACTGCCCTCCTGCTCTTCCTCTGCCTTTTGGTCACCCATTCGCTATCCCCCTCGGCAATCCTAATCTGCGGTGTGACCAAATTGCTAAACGTGCTATCCACGACCCCCTCAGCATCGCATATGCTCCAAAGTGAGTCCATCCGCAGCTCCAGAGCCGTCATGTGGTCTAACAAGAGCTGCAGCTGGACACACTTGCTGCACGTGAAGGAGTCAGGGACATCAGCCCTGTCCCTGAGCTCCCACATTGAGCATGAGGAGCACAACACGGAAGGACCTACAGGGCAACTTTTTCATGCAGAAGGTGGTGCATGTATGGAATGAGCTACCAGAGGAAGAGGCGGAGGCTGATACAGTTACAACATTTGAAAAATATCTGGATGGGTATATGACTAGGAAGGGTTTAGAGGGATGTTGGCAAATGGCACTCGATTTACTTCGGACATCTGGTCAGCATGGATGAGTTGGACTGATGGATCTGTTACGATGCTGGATATCGCTATGTTGTATTCAATGTCCCAAAGTGCAGTACCTCTCACTGAGTAGGATTAATCTCCATATGTCATTTCTCTGCCCATTTCTACAGTCGATCTATATTCCGCTGTATCGTTTGACAACCTTCCCAACTGTCCACTACTCCACCAATCTTTGTATCGTCTGCAAACATATTAACCCACCCTTCTACGTTTTCATCTAAATCATTTATATATCGCTCAAACGACAGAGGTCCCAGTATGGTTCCCCGCGGAACACCACTATTCATGGACCGCCTGCCCAAAAAAAACTACTCCTAATCCTCCACAACTGCTCTCGTGGCTAGCGAGGATACACAGAACTTGGTCAAGGCGCCAACAATCTCCTCTCTTGCCTCTCTCAGTAAACTGGGGTAGGTACTATTGGGCCCTAAGGATTTATTCACCTTAATGCTCTTCAGGAGATCCAAAGCCATTTCTTTCTTGATTTACTTCTCAACGTTAAAAAAGTTTGAAAAGTAGATGCACAAAGTTGAAATGGTAAAGCGAAGATTAGGACAGGAAACCTTAGGAAGAACATAAAGAATGAGGCAATTGTTTGGCCCTGTTTTGAATACGTATCGTAAAAATACCTTTTTATTAGTGTTGAGTAGTTTAATGCATCTGTATATTCTAAATATGTAATTATGTTCACTATTCAATAGATATAGCATTAGAGTCCAGTGATATGAAGAAAGTGTCATTGCATTTGTTAAATACCAGATTCAACTGATGTTGCATAAGAACAATCACAGCACTGACCTTGAATTCCACTTCAGTCCAGATGGAAGCTTGTTTTTGGGCTAAGCACTATCGAATTCACACCTAATTGCTGGCCATTGCTGCTCTGTAACTCTTGCACATCTTTCAGAAGTTTAGCGCTTTAACCTTTATATACTTTCCTCTTAATTTGATATTTCTTTAGAAGATTGACTTGACGGTGCTGATTGGTCATGTGGTTTGAATTTGAAAGCCACCTGTAATTGAAAGTTGGCATGGAGCCAGAGATTTGGAATCTGCAAACACCTGACTGTGTCACTGTTTTCCACCTGACTGTGTCACTGTTTTCCACCTGACTGTGTCACTGTTTTCCACCTGACTGTGTCACTGTTTTCCACCTGACTGTGTCACTGTTTTCCACCTGACTGTGTCACTGTTTTCCACCTGACTGTGTCACTGTTTTCCACCTGACTGTGTCACTGTTTTCCACCTGACTGTGTCACTGTTTTCCACCTGACTGTGTCACTGTTTTCCACCTGACTGTGTCACTGTTTTCCACCTGACTGTGTCACTGTTTTCCACCTGACTGTGTCACTGTTTTGTGCTCATGTTACCAGCCACTTGTGAGCCCAAGCCTAGATGCAGGCAGGTTTGTGAATAGAACACAACACAATGGAGTCAGCAGGAAACATCTCCACACCTTAGTTTAAGACTGAAGGGAGTGTTATGGACTAGACCCCCTCAAAATGTATCAAGAAGATAGCATAAACCCGAACTTTTTATATTTGAAGACAAGTGTAATGCGCTGTATTCCAGATAAGATTTAATTGGTCCACCACTGGGCTTTAAGCAAAGCATACTTTATTCTTACACCACAGTTAAAATACAAACAAAAAAGAAAAATTGTCAAACCTTGATTCTGCTGAGGCACCCAAGCATTAAATAATACATTATTTTGTTATCAACTGGAGGGGACCAGTATCCTGGCAGCCAGATTTACTCACGCTACAAAGGAGGGTTTAAACTAGATTGGCAGGGACGTGGAATCCTTAGCAGCAGGGAGGCCAGTGCGAGGCTGGAAAGAGTTACAGTAATCAGAGTTGAAGAGACATGTCAGGCTGGAACACGACAAGAAGCGAGGAATGCCCCTGTTGGATTAAATTGCATTTCTTTCAATGCAAGATGGCTGACGGGCAAGGCTGAAGAACTCAGTGTGGATTGATACATGGGACCGGAGTATTATAGCCATTACAGAAGCACGGCTAAGGGAAGGACAGGACATTTCTGCAGAAAGGTCCCAACCCAAAATGTCAGCTTTCCTGCTCTGCTGATGCTGTCTGTCCTGCTGTGTTCCTCCAGCTCCACACTCTGTTATCACTGGCAGCTTAATATGCTTTAGGCTGGACAAAGGTGGAGGAAAGAGGGGAGGGGGAGTTACATTTTTGATTAAGGTTTCTATCTCAGCAGTAGTCAGAACTGAGGGATCATCCAGTGGGGCTTTGTGGGTGAAGCTAAGACATAAGAAGGGGATGGTGACATTAATGGTTTTGTACTGTAGGCCCCCCAAATAGTCAACGGGATTTAGAGAAACAAATAAGCAGGGATACTGAGGAGACTTGCAGGAGCAACAGGGTTGTCATAGTAGTTGATTTTAATTTTCCTAACATAGACTGGGACTGCCATTGTATTAAGGGCTAATATGGAGTACAGTTTGTTAAGTGTGTTCAGGAAAGTTTCCTCAAGCAATATATAGAAGATCCAAGATAATAAAATGTGAGGCTGGATGAACACAGCAGGCCAAGCAGCGTCTCAGGAGCACAAAAGCTGACGTTTCGGGCCTAGACCCTTCATCACCTCTCTGATGAAGGGTCTAGGCCCGAAACGTCAGCTTTTGTGCTCCTGAGATGCTGCTTGGCCTGCTGTGTTCATCCAGCCTCACATTTTATTATCTTGGAATTCTCCAGCATCTGCAGTTCCCATTATCTCTGATATAGAAGATCCAATTCAGTTAGGGGCAAAACCCGACCTACTCATGGAAAATAGGCAGGACTGGTGAATGAGTTGACAGTAGAGGACCACTTTGGGACCACTGTCTGTAGTTCAGTTAATATTAAAATAGCTATGGAGAGGGACATAATTGGTCCACAGGTTCAGGTTCTAACTTGGGGCAAGGGAATTTTGATGGAATTAGACAGGAGCATGCTGGGGTTGATCGGAGTATATTGTTCGCAAAAGGACCTCCGGCAAGTGGGTGGCCTTTAAAAGTGTAATAATTAGAGTTCAAGGTCTACGCATTCCTTCCAGGGTGAAGGGCAAGGTTAGCAGGAGTAGCGAACCCTGGCTGACAAGCGATACTGAGGTTTTGACCAGAAAAGCCATGGTTCCAGTATAGGTAGCTGGTATCAAGGAATCCCTGGAGGTATATAGGGGATACAGATAACACAGTGTGGCGCTGGAGGAGCACAACAGGCCAGGCAGCATCAGAGGAGCAGTAAAGCTGACATTTCGGATTGGGACCTTCTTCAGAAATGGGTCCCAACCCAACATGTCAGCTTTCCTGTTCTTCTGAGGCTGCCTGGCCTGCTGTGTTCCTTCATTTCCACACTGTGTTATCTCAGGCTCCAGCATCAGCAGTTCTTGCTATCTTTATAGGGGATACAGGAGTTTGCTGAAAAAGGAAATCAAGAGGGTGAAAAGACGGCACAAGATAGCTTTGGCTGAGAACATTAGGGTGAATCCATAGAGATTCTTTAAATATATTAAGGGAAAAAGAATAACTCGAGAGAGAATAGGACCCCTCAAGAGCCAAAGTGGACATGTATGTGTGGGACTGCAGGAGATGGGCAAGGTCCTCAATGAATATTTGTCCTGTGCTTACTGTGGAGAAAGACATGAAGCTTGGGAACTTAAGGAAGTTAGGGTAATATCTTGGACGCGGTCCATTTTACTATAGAGGTGGTGTTGGACATACTAGAATGTATGAAAGTGGATAAATCTCCTGGTCCTGACCAGATATATCCAAGAACCCTGCAAGAGGCTAAAGAAGAAATTGCGGAGACCCTGGCTGATATATTTGTATCATCTTTCGCCACCAAAGACTGGAGGGTAGTGAATGTTGTGCCCTTATTCAAGAAGAGCTGCAAAGAAAAACCTGGGAATTATCGACCAGTAAGCCTAACATCTGTGCTAGGTAAGTCACTTGAGAAGATTCTGAGATCAGATATACATGCATTTGGAAAGACAGTGTTTGATTAGGAGTAATCAGCATGGCTTTGTGCACGGGAGATCATGCCTCACAAATTTGTTAGAGTTCTTTGATGAAGTGACCAGGAAGATTGAGAAGGGCAGGGCTGTAGTCGTAGTCTGCATGGATTTCAGTAAGGCTGTACATGTTAGGTTGCTCTGGAAGGTTAGATCACATGGAATCTAGGATGAGCTGATAAATTGGATGCACAGTTGGCTTGATGGTACAAAACAGAGAGTAATAGTGAAAGGATACTTGGTGGACTGGAGACCTGTGACGAGTGGTGTGCCTCAGGGATCGATGCAAGGCCCATTGCTGTTTGTTATTGTGGGAGTGACCTCAGTGTCTGAGGCAAGAAGACTCTGAAGGCAACAGGAATTCAGCAGGAACAGCAATGTATTCGAGCAGCAATTGATTACAGCATGGAGAGGAGCTAAAGATCATCACACAAGACAAACGAGCTCACGCAGCCAACAGAGCAACACGATATTTCTACTTTCTTAAATCTAAATTATGTAAATCTACAGATTAACTTACAATGCACTTGATCATATTCAGTGCACAAGTCAGTCAAATGGGTGGCGATTACATCAAAGCTGTAGATCAAGTGACCTAGAGAGTTAATCACATTACATCAGATCTGCAAATTAAATATATCAAATTTATAATTCAATTAACTAGGCATTTTGATTACATCAAGTTGTGTATCACGTATCTACAAGTCAGATTCAAGCATGCAGTGCCCGTTCATTTCTGTGGTCACTTGCTTATCTTGTAACCTTTGCCCCTGAATATCCTGTGGTCTCCTATGGTTCTGCCCAGCTTACCCAAATGAGTTAGCAAGCAGCGTGTTTACATGGCATGTCTTCAGTAGTGCAGAGAATCAATTACCTTAAAACATTCTATAGTTTTGTGAGATATTAGATTATAAGTTGCTTTACTTCTGTATTAAAGAGCTCTTTTTTAACCACTCCATTCACAAGCAGCCTATCGATGCTACCACCGTGTTCTCATTCATTCATAAATTTTACTGAACAATCAACAGCACATTATGTTACTATTACCGTATTTCTTTCTTTCATTGAGCCGCGGTCTTGTAATATATTTCACTATTAAAGGTAGGCTAAATTAAAACATTCCTTCTACCCCATACTGCACTTCCACAGTTTAACTCTTTCCTGGCCGCATGCTGCTAGCAGTGTCCAGACCTGTCTGTACATCACAGGCTATCCCTAACTATGTGTTAATTTTGTAAGCTGTTCAGAACAATACCGTTCCAGACACTCTGTTACCCGAAACCATGAAAGGATTATAATATTAATCAGGCCTTAAAACAATCCACTGGTACTTGATTAGTTTACAGGACAACAAACAAGTTTTTTCCATTAGTGTGTGCCTGTGAGATACACATTGAATAGGGCCTCTTATCTCCTGTAGGAAACTTACTATCAATAGCGCTCCCATAAAATTACATGAATGAATGAGTAAACCGGCAATAGTGACTGAAATCTCAGGACCCAGCTGCAGTAATCAGTTTACGGTCCCATCTGCTTTTATTAAACAGAAGAACACAAGAGGTGTACAACTCAAGGACAGATCCTTTGGCTCCAGACCTGTGCTGATCATGCGGCCCTGACTAAACTGGGGAAAAAAAACAAACCTACTGCCCTTATTCAGTCCATATCCCTCTATTCCTTCCCTATTCATGTAACCAACCAGATGCTTCTTAAATATCGTCAACATGCCTTCCTCCACCACCTCTGTGCATTCCAGGCTGTTCCAACTCGCTGCGTGAAAAACTTCCTTCACACAGCTCCTTTAAACTTTTGCCTTCTCACCTTCAACCTGTTCCCCCTTGTAATTGAAAATTCAACTTTGGGAAAAAGCTTTTGAGTATCCACCCTATCTGTGCCTGTCATAATTTTGCAGACCTCTGTAAGGTCTCCTCTCAGCCACCGTCTTTCTGGTGAAAACAATCCTGGTCTTTTTAACCTTTCTTCATAGTCAGTGGAGACCAGGCAACATCCTGGTGAATCTTCTTTGCAGTCTCTCCAAAGCTTCCATGTTCTTCTGGTAACGTGGGAACCGAAACTGCACACTGTACTCCAAATGTGGCCTAACAAGGGTTTTCTATAGCTGCACCATGTTTTGCCAGCTCTTGTACTCCATGTCCCGGCTGATGAAGGCAAGCATGCCATATGCAGCCTTAATCACTTTGGCCACCGGTGTTGCCACTTTTAGGGAACTGTGGACCTGCACACCCAGATCCATCTGAATGTTAATGTTCCTAAGGGTTCTGCCATTTACAGTATAATACACACCTAAATTTGATCCTCCAAAATGCATCACCTTGTATTAGTCTGGATAAATCTCCATTTGCCATTTCTGTACTCAAGTCGCCAACCTATCTATATCCTGTTGTATCCTTTCATAATCATGAGCACTGTCAGCAACTCCATCAATCTTCGTGTCACCTGCAAACTTACTAATCAGATCACCTACATTTTCCTCCAGATCATAACAGAGGACCCAGGACTGATCCCTTTGGAACACCACTAATTATCCGTCTCCACCCTGGAAAAACACCTTTCCACTGCTGCCCTCTGTCTTGTATGACCAAGTCAGTTTTGTATCATTCAAACCAGCCCACTCTGTAGCCCATGTGATTTTAGTTTTTCAACCAATCTGCCATGTGAGACTTTATCAAAATGCCTTACTAAAGCCCATATAAACAACATCCACAGCTCTTCCCTCATCAAGCATCTTTCTCACCTCTTCAAAAAATTTGGCCAGTTTGGTGAGACATGACATTCCCTGTACGAAATCATGCTGTCTGTCACTAACCAGTCCATTTTCTTCCAAATATGCACATATCCTGTCCCTCAGTATTTTGTCCCAAAAGCTTCCCCACTACAGATGACAAACTTGCTGGCCTGTAATTTCCTAGATTTTCCCGGCTTCATTTTTTAAACAAGGGAACCACATTGGCTAATCTCCAGTCCTCTGGAACCTCACCTGTGGTTAAAGAGGATGTGAAGATATGTGCTAATGCCTCAGCTATTTCTTCCTCTGCCTCTCACCACAACCTGGGATAGACCCCATCTGGCCCTGGGCTTTTGTCTACCTTAATGCAATTTAGGATACTGAAAACTTCCTCCTTTAATATGACGTTCTCGAGAGTATTCACACATTCACCCCGAACATCAACATCAGTCATGTCCTTCTCCTCGATGAATACTGATGTAAAGTACTTATTAAGGACCTCTCCCACTTCCTGTGGCTCCATGTATAACTTCTCTCATTTGCCCTTGATTGGGTCTGTTCTTTGCCCAATTACCCTTTTTGTCCTAATATATGCATAAAAACCTTCGGTATTCTCCTTGATCCTGTTTGCTACAGTTGTTTCAGCAGCTGGAGTCCGGGAGGAAGCCTGCAGGTAGCCTGAGAAGGTAAGCTTTTCTATTATAAAAGTCTTACCTCACCTGACTGCGGCTTTTCAGTTGTTTCAGCGGCGGGAGTCTGGGAGGAAGCACAAGAGCAGCCATGGAAGGTAAGCTTCCACCCAATAAATTTGGGAGTTAACTGATACCTGAAATACTACACGCATAGTGTCTCCCAACCTTCAACCTCCTCTAACCTAATAATAACGACTAAGTGTGGTGAGCAGGTAAGCTATTTGCATTTTTTTTCCTCCTCTCTTTGTTACCTTTTCGGGGTGATCACCTAGACACCAAATCCTCTGGGAGCAGGTCGGAAAGCAAAGCCAGAGTCTGCGCAGGTTGAGCAGGAGCGGACATGAGACAGCTGAGTAAGTGAGGTAATATTTTTGGGCAGTTGCTTTCCCCAAAACACTACATAGGCAGTGTCTCCCACCCGTCGTCCTCCTCTAAGCAAAAAAAAACGTTTGAGTGCCGATTTGGTAAGGTAACTAGTTTTTTTTCAATAGCCTGTTTGGGAATTCAGAACAGTGGGAATGGATATTAGGGCAGTTGCATGCTCCTCCTGTAGAATGTGGAAGGTAAGGGTCATCACTAGTGTCCCCACTGACTTCATCTGTGGGAAGTGCACCCAACCACATCAGGGAACTAGAGCTGAATGAACTTCGGATCATTCGGGAGGCTGAGGGGGTAATTGAGTGGAGCTACAGGTAGGTAGTCACACCTCAGGTACAGGAAAAAGGTAGATGGGTTACAGTCAGGAGCTGGCAAAGGAACAGGCAGACAGCTCAGGGATTCCCTGTGGCCATGCCCCTCAATAACAAGTATACTGTTTTGGATACTGTTGAGGGAGACGACTTACCAGGGGTAAGCCATGTGGTACAGGTCTCTGACACAGAGTCTGTCCCTGTTGCTGAGAAGGGAAGCGGGGAGAGGAGGAGAACATTAGTCATTGGGGACTCCAAAGTTAGGGAGACAGATGGGAGATTCTGTGGGAGCGAGGGAGACTCGTGGTTGGTGTGTTGCCTCCCAGGTGTCAGGGCCTGTGATGTCTCAGATCGTGTTTTCAGGATCTTTGAGGGGGAGGGGAACAGCCCCAGGGCCATGGTCCACAAAGGCACCAATGACGTAGGTAGGAAAAGGGATGAGATGAGAAATTCAAGAAGCTAGGATGGAAGCTTAGAGCTAGAACAAACAGAGTTGTCATCTCTGGTTTGTTACCCATGCCACGTGCTAGCGAGGCGAAGAATAGGGAGGGAGAGCAGTTGAACACGTGGCTACAGGGATGGTGCAGGAGGAAGGGATTCAGATACCTGGGTAACTGGGGCTCGTTCTGGGGTAGGTGGGACTTCTATAAATGAGATTGTCGACACCTGAACCAGAGGGGTACCAATATCCTGGAGGGAAATTTGCTAATGCTCTTTGGGAGGGTTTAAACTAATTCAGTAGGAGGTTGGGAACCTGAATTATAGCTCCAGTGAGCAGGAGGTTGAGAGTAATGAGGTCATGAATAAGGTTTCAAGGTTGCAGGACTGTACCGGTCGGCAGGAAGGTGGTTTGAAGTGTGTCTACTTCAATGCCAGGAGCATCTGGAATAAGGTGGGTGAACTTGCAGCATGGGTTGGTACTTGGGACTTCGATGTTGTGGCCATTTTGGAGACATGGATAGAGCAGGGGCAGGAATGGTTGTTGCAGGTTCCAGGGTTTAGACATTCCAGTAAGATCAGGGAAGGTGTTAAGAGGGCGAGGTGTGGCATTGTTAATCAATGACAGTATTACAGTGGCAGAAAGGACGTTTGATGAGGACCCATCCACTGAGGTGGTATGGGCTGAGGTTAGAAACAGGAAAAGAGAGGTCACCTTGTTGGGAGTTTTCTATAGGCCTCCGAAAAGTTCCAGAGATATAGAGGAAAGAATTGCAAAGATGATTCTGGATAGGAGCGAAAGTAACAGGGCAGTTGTTATGGGGGACTTTAAATTCCCAAATATTAATTGAAATTGCTATCGTTTGAGTACTTCAAATGGGTCAGTTTTTGTCTAATGTGTGCAGGAGGGTTTCCTGACATAGTGTGTAGCTGGGCCAAGAAGAGGCGAGGCAAAATTGGATTTGTTACTGGGTAATAAACCAGGCCAGGTGTTAGATTTGGAGGTAGGTGAGCACTTTGATGATAGTGACCACAATTTGGTTACATTAACTTTAGCGATGGAAAGGGATAGGTATATACCGCAGGGCAAGAGTTATAACTGGAGGAAAGGCAATTATGCAAGATTTGAGATGCATAGGATGGGGAAGGAAACTGCAGAGGCTGGGCACAATTGAAATGTGGAGCTTGATCAAGGAACAGCTACTGTGTGTCGTTGATAAGCATGTACCTGTCAGGCAGGGAGGAAGTGGTCGAGCGAGGGAACTGTGGTTTACTAAAGAAGTTGAATCTCTTGTCAAGAGGAAGAAGGAGGCTTATGTAAAGATGAGATGTGAAGGCTCAGTTAGGGCACTTGAGAGTTCCAATTAGCCAGGAAGGAACTAAAGAGGGAGCTAAGAAGAGCCAGTAGGGGTACATGAGAAGTCTTTGGCAGTTAGGATCAAGGAAACCCTAAAGCTTTCTATAGGTATATCAGGAATAAAAGAATGACTAGAGTAAGATTACGGCCAGTCAAGGACAGTAGTGGGAAGTTGTGTGTGGAGTCCGAAGAGATAGGAAAGGCGCTAAATGAATATTTTTCGTCAGTATTCACACAGGAAAAAGATCATGTTGTCAAGGAGAATACTGAGATACAGGCTATTAGACTGGACGGGGTGGAAAGTGTGAAGATAGATAAGTCCCCTGGGCCGGATGGGATTTATCCTAGGATTCCCTGGGAAGCTAGGGAAGAGATTGCAGAGCCTTTGGCATTGATCTTTGTGTCGTCATTGTCTACAGGAATAGTGCCAGAAGACTGGAGGATAGCGAATGTTGTCCCCTTGTTCAAGAAGGGGAGTAGAGACAACCCTGGTAATTATCGACCAGTGACCTTTGGTTGTGGGTAAAGTGTTGGAGAGGATTGTAAGAGATAGGATTTATAATCATCTAGAAAGGAATGATTCGATTATGGATAGTCAACACAGTTTTGTGAAGGGTTGGTCGTACCTCACGCACCTGATTGAGTTCTTTGAGAAGGTGACTAAACAGGTGGATGAGCACTTGGTGTGGTGTATATGGATTTCAGTAAAGCATTTGATAAGGTTCCCCATAGCGAGTTTTGAGAAGATTTGTAGCTCAGGTTGAGGTTCTGGATGTAAGTTTGCTCGCTGAGCTGGAAGGCTCGTTTTCAGACGTTTTGTCACCATTCTAGTTAACATCATCAATGAGCCTCCGACGAAGCTCTGGTGTTATGTCCCGCTTTCTATTTATCTGTTTAGGTTTCCTTGGGCTGGTGATGTCATTTACTGCGTTGGTGATGTCATTTCCTGTTCTTTTTCTCGGAGGATGGTAGATTGGCTCCAAATCAATGTGTTTGTTGATGGAATTCCGGTTGGAATGCCATGCTTCTAGGAATTCTCGTGCATGTCTCTGTTTGGCTTGTCCTAGGATGGATGTGTTGTCCCAATCAAAGTGGTGTCCTTCCTCATCTGTATGTAAGGATACGAGTGATAGTGGGTCATGTCGTTTTGTGGCTAGTTGATGTTCATGTATCCTGGTGGCCAGCTTTCTGCCTGTTTGTCCAATGTAGTGTTTGTCACAGTTCTTGCAAGGTATTTTGTAAATGACATTTGTTTTGCTTGTTGTCTGTATAGGGTCTTTTAAGTTCATTAGCTGCGGTTTTAGTGTGTTAGTGGGTTTGTGGGCTACCATGATGCCAAGAAGTCCGAGTAGTCTGGCAGTCATTTCCGAGATGTCTTTGATGTAGGGGAGAGTGGTTATGGTTTCTGGGCACGTTTTGTCTGTTTGTTTCGGTTTGTTGCTGAGAACTTGGTGGCCTGTGTTCATTGGGTACCTGCGATAGGGTTGGATGCGAAGGATATGGGGTAGATGTCATAGGTAGGATCTTTACTCAGAGAGTCGTAAGGGCATGGAATGCCTTGCCTGCAACAGTTGTAGACTCGCCAACTTTAAGGGCATTTGAATGGTCATTGGATAAACATATGGACGATAACAGCATAGCGTAGATTAGATGGGCTTTGGATTGGTTTCACAAGTCGGCGCACCATCGAGGGCCGAAGGGATGTACTGCGCTGTAATGTTCTGTGTTCTAAAGGCATTTTAGCCTTCTTAATTCTGAGCTTAAGTTACTTACTAATTTCTCTAAGCTCCTCAAGGGTTTTGACAGGTTGAAGCTGCCTAGACCTATCGTATGAGAGATAATGGGAACTGCAGATGCTGGAGAATTCCAAGATAATAAAATGTGAGGCTGGATGAACACAGCAGGCCAAGCAGCATCTCAGGAGCAATTACAATTTCCTTGTTGTCCATGGTTCCTGAATCCTCCCGTTTTTATCCTTCAGTTTTGCAGGAGCATGCATGTCCTGCACTTTAATCATTTGGAGGTCTTTAAAAGCTCCCAGATGCCAGCGTAGATTTGCCTTTTAAAAAAGCCGCTCCCAATCCACATTCCCCAGTGCTTGTCTAATTTGGATTAAATCGGCCCTTACCCAATTAGGCACCCTCATCCAAGGACCACTCTTCTTGTCTATAAATAGTTGAAATCTTTTGGAGTTATGGTCACTAAGCCCAAAATGCTCTCCTACTGAAAACATCGATCACCTGCCCTGGCTCATTCCCTAATACTAAAACTAGTGTGATCTCCTCTCTGGTTGAATTGTCAACAAACTGTCTCAAAAAGCCCTCTTGGACCTATCTAACAAATTGCTCTCCAGCCAAACCCCTGGCTTTAAGAGAGTCCCAGACACTCAGAGGAAAGTTGAAGTCACCCACACGACTATCATGCTGTTTTACATCTTGCTAGTATCTGACTACATATCTGCTCCTCTGTCTCACGTGGGCTGGTGGAAAGTCTGTAGAGAACTCCAGCATTGTGATTTAACCTTCCTATTCCTAAGATCCACCTATGATTCCTCCAATGTGTCCTCCCTCAACACAGCTGTGATGTGATCCCTAACCAGCAACGCAACCCCTTTTGTTTCCCTTTCTTCCCATCTAAAACAGTGATGTGCTCAAATGTTAAGCTGCCAGTCATGCCCCTCCTTTAACCATGTCTCCGTAATGGCAGTAGCATCATAATTCTATGCAGTAACCCATGCTCTTAATTCATCTGTATTACCTGTTATATGTCTTGTATTGAACTAAATGCATTCCAGTACCTCTGAGCCCCATGACTTCCCTCTGCCTGATCTTACTGGGTGCAATGCATATCCCAGTCTTCCCTTTGTCCCAAGTCCATGCACTTACTATCCTGTTGTTCCCACTCCCACCCACTGCCACACTAGTTAAAACCCTCCTGAAGGGCTCTAGCAAACTTCCCACCCAGGATATTGGTGCCCCTCCAGTTCAGGTGCAACCTGTTCTTCTTGTACAGGTCCCGCCTTCCCCAGAACACATCCCAATGATCCATATACATAAAGCCCTCCCTCCTTCTCCACCGTTCCCTGTGTTCAACAGTACTCTCTCTCTGTTCTTACCCTCACTAGCCCACGGCACAGGTGGCAGCCCTGAGATTACTACTCTGGTAGCCCTGCATTTTAGCTCCCTACCTAACTCACTGAATTATCTTTGCAGAACCTCTTCCTCCTTCCTGTCTTCATCATTTGTTCCAGTGTGGACATTGATTTCTGTCTGTTTTCCCTCCCATTTCAAGATGTCTTGTACCTGCTCCGAGACACCAGGTCCCTGGTACCAGGGAGGCAGCACGCCATCCTAGAGTCTTTTTCGTGGCCACAGAAATGCCTGTCTGTGCCCCTGACTATTGAATCACCTACTACTATCGAGCCCCTGGACTTTGTCCCATGCTGCTGTATAGCAGAACCAGTTGTGGAGCCACCGGCCTAGCTGCTGCTTGTGCTGTCTCCTGAGATGCTATTCCGCCACAACAGTATCCAAACTGATTTACCTGTCTGAGAGGGGAATATCCACAGGACAATCTGCACTACCTGCCGCCTCATTTATCTGTCTGGACGTGAGGTGTCACCACTTTTCCTAAAGCTAATGTCTATCACCCTCTCTGCACCACCACCCCCCCCCCCAGCCCCGGCCCCCGCCCCCGCCATGAAGCCACTTTGCAAGTTACTCATAACATTTCTGCTTTGTATCTTCCACAAATTCTGAAACATTACATTTAGATTGTAATGTGGGAAAACATTAGTACTTCGTGGGTACAGTATCAAACTAATCATGAGAGGTATAGACAAGGCAGACTGCAAGAAGCTTTTTCCCAGAGTGGGGCACTCAATTACTAGGGGTCTTCAGCTCAAAGTGAGAGGAGGGAAGTTTATGGCAGATATGCGTGGAAAGTTCTTTACGCAGGTGGGTGCTTGGAACGCGTTGCCAGTGGAGGTGGTAGACACAGACACGGTAGTGTCTTTTAAGATGTATCTGGACAGGTACATTAATGAGCAGGGAGCAACAGACCCTTAGAACATAGAACATAGAACAGTACAGCACAGAACAGGCCCTTCAGCCCACAATGTTGTGCCGACCATTGATCCTCATGGATGCACCCTCAAATTTCTGTGACCATATGCATGTCCAGCAGTCTCTTAAATGACCCCAATGACCTTGCTTCCACAACTGCTGCTGGCAACGCATTCCATGCTCTCACAACTCTCTGCGTAAAGAACCTGCCTCTGACATCCCCTCTATACTTTCCACCAACCAGCTTAAAACTATGACCCCTCGTGCTAGCCATTTCTGCCCTGGGAAATAGTCTCTGGCTATCGACTCTATCTATGCCTCTCATTATCTTGTATACCTCAATTAGGTCCCCTCTCCTCCTCCTTTTCTCCAATGAAAAGAGACCGAGCTCAGTCAACCTCTCTTCATAAGATAAGCCCTCCAGTCCAGGCAGCATCCTGGTAAACCTCCTCTGAACCCTCTCCAAAGCATCCACATCTTTCCTATAATAGGGCGCCCAGAACTGGACGCAGTATTCCAAGTGCGGTCTAACCAAAGTTTTATAGAGCTGCAACAAGATCTCACGACTCTTAAACTCAATCCCCCTGTTAATGAAAGCCAAAACACCATATGCTTTCTTAACAACCCTGTCCACTTGGGTGGCCATTTTAAGGGATCTATGTATCTGCACACCAAGATCCCTCTGTTCCTCCACGCTGCCAAGAATCCTATCCTTAATCCTGTACTCAGCTTTCAAATTCGACCTTCCAAAATGCATCACCTCGCATTTATCCAGGTTGAACTCCATCTGCCACCTCTCAGCCCATCTCTGCATCCTGTCAATGTCCCACTGCAGCCTACAACAGCCCTCTACACTGTCAACGACACCTCCGACCTTTGTGTCGTCTGCAAACTTGCTGACCCATCCTTCAATTCCCTCGTCCAAGTCATTAATAACCCTTAGAAAATAGATGACGGGTTTAGACAGAGGATCTCGATCGGCGCAGGCTTGGAAGGCTGAAGGACCTGTCCTGTGTTGTAATTTTCTTTGTTCTTTTCTTAAACGTGACACTGAGCCATGTGAGGAAGTATTTAAATGTCCAGAAGTTTAGCTGGAATGATAAGTTTTGATAAGAATCTTAAAGAAAGAGAATGAGCTAAGGAGGTCTCAGAGAAGAATGATTAGAACTGCTACCCCTCCTCCTTTCCTTCAAATTCTCTTTTTCCTGAATAACTGATACCAGGAATATTTAGCATCTAGTTTTGCCCTTCCCATGAGCCTGGCCTCTATCACTGCCACAGTATCTTATTTCCACTTGCAATCTGCAACTGTAACCTTATTTACTGTATTCTATGTATATGCATACATGCACGTTAATTCTGCTTTGAACTTCTTTCTCCCGTACAATGGCTTTATGTATTAATTGCCTATTTTCTGTTCACGTGCCAGCCATATCCCTGAGTATTTTGCAAGCCCTGGTATTGTCCTCCTGAACTATTCTTTTATAGTTTTGACACCTGTGTCAAGTTAGTTTAAAGCTAGACAGTGTTTGGTTTGCCCATTGACTTCAGTTTTCCTTGAATTTATAGGCATAACAACTGTTGGAAAATTGGATTCTCATCCTTTTTCAATTGTATTTGTAGAATGAAGCAAATGAAGAAGTTCCACCAGGGGCTCCACAAGAACGTGCTAGTGTTATAGTTGAAATTGACAACTTAGAGCTGAGTGAGCTACGGAGAAGGTGAGTGCTGTTTGTTTTGCAGTTTTACAGCAATAAATACCACAATGATTTAATCTATTCACAGCCTAAAGAGAAATTCTGTTATTTGAAAATGTGCCTGTATATGTTTCAAGTAATTCTGAGTTTGGTCGAGAAATAAATTATAGTTTATGAATTTCACAAAACAGAGGGTCAGTTAATCACCACCTTTACAGCATATAATTAATCACATCAAAAGATAACTCTGTGGTGGCTAAACTGAAAAGGTGGTAGAAAGGCCTAGAACTCTGTGATTACTATTGGCTGTTAAATGAAAGGAGAAAGGACTTCCGAGACATTGGCCCAAACAGCAAAATTATACCAACACGACTCATATCGAAGGGTATGAAAAGAAATAGTAAGGAATTTAGTGATGCCTTAATTGATCGGACTCTCTAGTTTCAGATGTAGCATTATTAGATTTAAATTAAGATGTTGTTCACACAGACTCCTTTCGAATAAACCTGGGATTTGCGAATGGAAGTTGACTTTTATGCAGTCTTGGGGCTTCATAAGATTGGCCTAGGCTTACAACCAAGAGATGACACTCCATTTTCACTGCACATTGCCACCAGCATATACAACAGAGAGTGAGAACTGGGTCTGACTCTGGTTGGGGATGATATGCTTGCGCATTGGCAGCACCAATGAAGAAAAGATCAGAGTTAATATTTCAGGTCCGGTGACCCTTACTCAGAACTCAGGAAGGGTCACTGGACCTGAAACGTTAACTCTAATCTTTTCTTAACAGATGCTACAAGACCTGCTGAGCCTTTCCAGCAACTTGGCATTTTGTTCCTGATTTACAGCATCCACAGTTCTTTTCGTCTTTCTGCCTGCTAAGTAGGTAGGTACAGCATCACAATAACAGGGCCAGTGTGATCTCCTGGACATGTTTTGACTGCCTACACAAAAAATACAAAAAAAAGTAGGGTGTGTACCAAAGGCCCAGGCAGTCAGGGAGCGATACGTACCAAAGGCCCAGGCAGTCAGGGAGCGACACGCACCAAAGGCCCAGGCAGTCAGGGAGCGACACGCACCAAAGGCCCAGGCAGTCAGGGAGCGATACGCACCAAAGGCCCAGGCAGTCAGGGAGCGATACGCACCAAAGGCCCAGGCAGTCAGGGAGCGATACGCAGTTTCCCTTTTATTCACCAGATTGACCTGAGCATTTTCTGTTTACCTCTTCCAGCAGATCACATGGGTGGGGACGAAAGCGTGCATGTGATGACACACAAGGTGTCACAATTGTGCTGGACAGACTGGATGAACCAGCAGACCTTTTCCCATCTACTGTTGTTTGCACACTCATAATACTCTTAGTCAGAAAATTGCTTAAAAAAGGACGGGTGTAAGTAGAGAAACATTTTGAGAACCAAAAATGATATTGTATAAGAGCAGATATCGACGGAGAGAGCTGTTTTAGAAATTGTAAACCTGCATTGTCTGGTTTTTCATTTGACAGTTTAAAAATTGAAAATTATAGCCCATGAGTCTATGTCTTGCTTTCCTTCTGATGGTGCCTTTTCAGGGAAGCATCCTATGAGGAATCTGTCAGCAATTCAGATCAAAACTGAGCAGCCATAGCTCACAACAAGCAGACCAAGACCAGGCCGAGTAACTAACTTAAGTTTCTCTGAAATGAAACCAATTTACTAGTGTTTTAACTGCTAATTCAATCATGGCCTCTTTTCCTCCGAGCTATTTGTCAGCACTGCATTCACTGCCAATCTAGTCTAAATCCAACCAAACAGCATTGACGAACTTTCTCTCAAAGACTCAAGCCTGTTCAGATGTAACCCATTCAACTTTCATAGATCCCATCTCCCTCAGGAATCTAAAGCCTTCCATCCTGCACCGTTTCTCCAACTTGCATTCATCTGCTCTATTCTTCTGTTCCTATTAGATACAAAATTGGCGTGGTGGTAGAACGTAAAGGATGGTGGTAGAGGATTGTTGTTTAAACTGGAGATCTGTGACCAGTGGTGTGCCAAAAGAATCGGAGCTGGGCCCATTGTTGTTTGGCATTTATATCAATGATTTGGATGAGAATATAGTAAATATGGTTAGTACGTTTGTGGGTGAGACCAAAATAGGTGGCATAGTGGATAGTGATAATGGGAACTGCAGATGCTGGAGAATCCAAGATAATAAAATGTGAGGCTGGATGAACACAGCAGGCCCAGCAGCATCTCAGGAGCACAAAAGCTGACGCTTCGGGCCTAGACCCTTCATCAGAGAGCTCTCTGCTCTCTGATGAAGGGTCTAGGCCCGAAACGTCAGCTTTTGTGCTCCTGAGATGCTGCTTGGCCTGCTGTGTTCGTCCAGCCTCACATTTTATTATAGTGGATAGTGAAGAAGGTTACCAAAGATTACAAAGAGATCTTGATCAGATGATCCTGCAGGCCCAGAAGTGGGCTGATGGAATTTAATTTAGATAAATGGGAGGTGTTGTATTTTGGTAGGGCCCTGAAGACTGTTGCTGAACACAAGGACCTAGGGGTACAGGTTCATAGTTTCTTGAAAGTTGTGTCGCACGTAGACAGGGTGGTGAAGGAGACGTTTGGCACACTCGCTTTCATTGTTCAGCGCATTCAGTATAGGAATTGAGGCGTCATGTTGCAACTGTACAGTACATTGGTGAGGCCACTTTTGGAATATTGCATACAATTCTGGTTGTCCTCCTTTAGAAAGGATGTTGCTGAACTGGAAAGCATGCAGAAAAAAATTACAAGGATGTTGCCAGGTCTGGAGTGTTTGAACTACAAGGAGAGGCTGGATAGACTGAGACTTTTTTTCCCTGGAGTGTCAGATGCTGAAGCCTGACCTTTCAGAAGTTCATTAAATCATGACGGGCACAGATAAGACCATAAGACATAGGAGTGGAAGTAAGGCCATTCGGTCCACCGAGTCCACTCTGTCATTTAATCATGGCTGATGGGCATTTCAACTCTACTTATCTGCACTCTCCCCATAGCCCTTAATTCCTTGTGATCTCAAGAATTTATCAGTCTCTGCCTTGAAGACATTTAACGTCCCGGCCTCCACTGCGCTCCGTGGCAATGAATTCCACAGGCCCACCACTCTCTGGCTGAAGAAATGTCTCCTCATTTCCATTTTAAATTTACCCCTTCTAATTCTAAGGCTGTGCCCACAGGTCCTAGTCTCCCCACCTAACGGAAACAACTTCCCAGCGTCCACCCTTTCTAAGCCATACATTATCTTGTAAGTTTCTCCCCTCAACCTTCTAAACTCCAATGAATACAATCCCAGGATTCTCAGCCGTTCATCGTATGTTAGGCCTACCATTCCAGGGATCATCCGTGTGAATCTCCGCTGGACACGCTCCAGTGACAGTATGTCCTTCCTGAGGTGTGGGGCCCAAAATTGGACACAGTATTCTAAATGGGGCCTAACTAGAGCTTTATAAAGTCTCAGAAGCACATCGCTGCTTTTATATTCCAACCCTCTTGAGATAAATGACAACATTACATTTGCTTTCTTAATCACAGACTCAATCTGCAAGTTAACTTTTAGGGAATCCTGGACTAGCAGTCACAGGTCCTTTTGTACTTTGGCTTTATGAATTTTCTCACCGTTTAGAAAATAGTCCATGCCTGTATTCTTTTTCCTAAAGCACATTTGCTCACATTGAATTTCATCAGCCATTTCCTGGATCACTCGCCTAAACTGCCTAAATCTTTCTGCGGCCTCCCCACCTCCTTAGTACTACTAGTCTGACCACCTAACTTTGTATCATCGGCAAACTTCGCCAGAATGCCCCCAGTCCCTTCATCCAGATCATTAATATATAAAATGAACCGCGTGACCCCTTCCCTGAACCCTAGCTAAGGTCTCTTTCCAAGGGTAGGGGAGTTCAAACCCAAAGGGCATTGATTTAAGGTTATGAGGGAAAAGATTTAAAAGGGACCTAAGAGGCAAATGTTCCATACAGAGGGTGGTGCAAGTATGGCATGAGCTGCCAGAGGAAGTGGTGGAGGCTGGTGCAATTACAGCATTTAAAAAACATTTGGACAGGTACATGGATGGGAAAAGTTTAGATGGATATGGACCAAATACAGGTAAATGTGACTAGTTTAGTTTGGAAAACATGGTCAGCATGGACAAGTGGACTGAGGAGTTTCTTTTCATACTGTATGACTCTATACTCACTACTGTACCGGGAGTAATCCAGAGGTTACTACCTTGGAAGTCCTACTTTTCAATTTCCCACCTAACTCCCTGAAATCTGCGTACAGGACCTCACCACTTCCTTCCTGTGCATGGGTCATGGTCCATGTTAGGACCAATGGCTGTTCACTCTTCCTCTTCAGAATGCCCTCCAGCTGTTGCATGACATCCTTGAGTCCAGCACCCGGGAGGCAAGATACCATACTGGAGAGATGTCAGTGGCCTTAGAAGTGCCCGTCTACTCCCCTCACCAAAAAACCTTCACCCCCATTAACCTTTCTCTCTTCTTTATATTCTCCCCATTCTTCCCCTCCACTGACTTGGGCAGGTCGACCATGTACACTGCTGCCATGCCTCTGACTGGCCTCCAGAGGGGATCCATGAATTACACTCTTTTCCAACATCATTGTAAAAGCAAGAAACACTTGAGGAATTCCTCAGTACCTAGCTGGTCCCCTTCTTCTGTCTGGCTGTCTGCAGGATCTTGTTCTTGGGGAGATAGTAAGAACTGCCGATGCAGGAGAATCTGAGATGACACAGTGTAGAGCTGGATGAACACAGCAGGCCAAGCAGCATCAGAGGAGCAGGAAAGCTGACGTTTCAGGTCGAGACCCTTCTTCAGAAAAAAATGGATCTTCTTCTTTGCAGGTTTCTTGGTTCAAAAATGCACCATTGGCTGTGAACTACTTCAGGGTTTTACAATGGTTTTAAAGGCACCATGCACATACATACAATAAAAGCAAAATATTGTGGATGCTGAAAATCTTAAGTAAACACAAAATGCTGGATAAACTCAAGGTCTAGAAGCATCTATGGAGAGAGAAACAGTTAACATTTCAAGTTTAGCATGATTCTTCAGTTTCTGTTAAATAGACGTTTTTAGTCAGTTGCTCATTGGTCAGACTCTTTTTTTGTACATGTGATCTAGGCTTGCAGAATCGGATCAACGTAATGATTCAGCTCACCACGAGCTGTCCCAGTTAACAGAAATGTTAGCACATGAAGAACTAAGGAGAAGGGCTGCAGAGGAAGCATTGATAGCAGCTGAAGAAATACTAAAGGGGTCAGTGTTAAAACAGAACATCTTAAATTTTCCTGGAACATCACATTGTTGCCTCGTCTTTGTTATTCATTGTATAAGTGCTTAAACATATACATACAGTCATTACTGCATGAACAAGCCAAGTGATATATCAGATTATACACTGTCCATTTTAACTAACCAGAATTATACATTTGAGTGTTTGTCCGGTGGAAAGAGACATGTGAGTTGACAATTAAAGGATCAAATTGCATAGAAACACTTCATTCTTTCATCAAGCCTGTGGGAATGATTTAAAGAGGGTTTCCAAAGAGTCCTGCATTCCTGCTGTACTTGCTATAGTCCAGCAGTTTCTTCCTCTTTTAAGTAGAATTCCAACTCCCTATTGAATGTTACTTTTGCTTCTGCTCCACTACCCTTTCAGGCCATGCAATCACAGTTATAACTGGCTGAATATATTTCTCCTCATTCCTTCCTTGACTTTTTTATTTAACCAGTTATTAAACATTTGTATCGACTTGGTTAGCAAGCATTTTCTCCCTCCCCATACTATTTCAACCCCTCAAAAAAAATCCACTGTCTATAGAAACCTCTGTTCCTTAGTCATTTGAACCTAATTTAGAAACTCAGAAGCTTTTTCTGTCCTAAGTCTTGAGGAGCATTGGAAGCTTTGTTGAATATTGTATTGAGCTCTTTTTACTTTACATTCTGTTCTTTCCAGTCTTGACATTACTGCTGTCAGACAGACACCTAGAGAGTACACCATACAACTGGAATCTGATGAGGAACGTGAAGCATTGTTCATAGATCCCAGCGAACAAGTTGTGGTCCGAAAGGTGTGTAACAACATTTGTTTCTTCACATGCTATTTTTGACCCAGTTTGCAAAAAATATCTTCTTGCCCTCTCCACCTCATCCACTGTCACCAATGGTACTGTGCCATATTTGTTGTCTAGGTAGGCAACGGCATAGTGGTATTATCGCTATACTATTATCCCAGAAACGTAGCTAACGTTCTGAGGACCCAGGTTCAATTCCCACTACGGCAGATGGTGGAATTTGAATTCAATAAAAAAAGGTCTGGACTTGATCATTACTGATCACCATGAAATCATTGCCAATTGTCAGATAAACTCATTTGGTTCACTAATTTCCTTCAGGGAAGGAAATCTGCCACTCACCTGGCCTAGCCTACATGTGACTCCAGACCCACAGCAATGTAGTTAACTCTCACTGTCCTCTGAAGTGCCCTCTAGCAAGCCATTGAATACCAACTGAATGTACAAATCTCTACAAGGTCTCAAAGAAATGAAACCAGACGGGTCACCAGGCATCAACCTAGGCACCGGAAAGGACAATAGCAGAATCAGCCCTGTCGATCCTGCCAAGTCGTCCTCACTAACATCCGGGGGCTAGTGCCAAAATTAGGAGAGCTGTCTCACAGATTAGTTAAGCAACAGCCTGACGTAGTCTTACTCACAGAATCATATCTTACAATGTTGCAGACACCACCATCACCATCCCTGGATATGCCCTGCCCCACTGGCAGGACAGACCCAGCAGAGGCGGTGGCACAGTGAGAGTTGCTCTGGGAACCCTCAACATCGATTCTGGATCCATGGTCTCATGGCTTCAAGTTAAACATGGGCAAGGAAACCTCCTGCTGCTGACCACAAGCTGTCCTCCCTCAGCTGATGAATCAGTGCTCCTCCATGTTGAACAACACTTGGACGAAGCACTGAGAATGGCAAGGGCACAAAATGTACTATAGGTGGGGGGGGGCTTCAATGTGCACCACCAAGAGTGGCTCAGCTGCAGCAGTACAGATCGAATTGGTCAAGTCCGAAAGTACATGATGCTAGCCTGGGTCTGTGGCAGGTGGTGAGGGAACCAACAAGAGGGAAAAACACACTTAACCTCATCCTCACCAATCTGCCAGCTGCAGACACATCTGTTGATAACAGGATCGGTAAGAGTGACCATCGCACTATCTTTGTGGAGTCAAAGTCCTGCCTTCACATTGAGAATAACCTGGGTCGTGTTGTGTGGCAGTATCACCGTACTAAATAGAACAGACTTTGCACAGATACAGCAAATCAAGACTGGGCATCCATGAGACACTGTGGGCCATAAACAGTAGCAGAATTGTACTCCAGTACAATCTATGACCTCATGGCCCACCGTATCCTCCACTCAACCATTACCATCAAACCAGGGGGTCAGTCCTGTTGAATGGAGAATGCAGGATGGCATACCTGACAATGAGGTGTCAACCTGGTAAAGCCACCAAATAGGACTATTTACATGCCAAACAAGCATAAGCAACAAGTGATAGACAGAGGTAAGAAATCCCACAACCAACAGATCGGATCTAAGCTCTGCAGTCCTGCCACATCCAGTTGTGAATGGTGGTGAACAGTTAAACAACTCACCGGAGGAGGGGTGTCCACAAATACCTCGATCATCAATGATAGAAGAGCCCAGCACATCAGTACAGAAGATATGTTTGAAGCAAACGCCAGCCAGAAGTGCCAAGTGAATGATCCATCTCGGACTTCTCCATTGGTCCTCAGCCAATTCAATTCACTCCACGTGATATCAAGAAATGGTTTGAGACACTGGATACTGCAAAGACTATGGGCCCTGACAACATTCCATCAATAGTACTGAATGTAATGCTCCCCTAGCCAACTGATCCAGTACAGTTCCAACACAGGCATCTACTCGGCAATGTGGAAAATTGCCCAAGAATGTCCTGTACACAAAATGCAGGAAAATCCAACCCCGCCAATTACTGCCCCATCATCAGCAAAGTGATAGAAGGCGCCATCAACAGTACTATCAAATAACACCTGCTCAGTGACTCCCAGTTTGGGTTCAAACTGGGCCAGTCACCTCCTGACCTCATTACCACCTTAGTTCAAACGTGGGCAAAAGAACAGAATACCAGAGGTGAGGGTGAGAGTGACAGCCCTTGACATCAAGGCTGCATTTGTACAGGTGTGGCATCAAGGAACCTCTGGCAAAACTAAAATCGGTGGGCTTCAGGGGGCATACTCTCCAGTGGTTGGAGTCATCTGACACATAGAAAAATGGTTGTGGTTGTTGGAGGTTGATCGTTTCAGCTCCATAACATCTCTGCAGAAATTCCTCAGGACAGTGTCCTCGGCCCAACAATCTTTAGTTGCATCATCGATGACCTTCCCTTCATCATAGGGTCAGAAGTGGGGATGTTCGCCAAAGATTACACAATGTTCAGCACCATTTGTGACTCCTCAGACACTGAAGCACTTGGTGTTCACATGCAACAAGATCTGGACAATATCCAGTCTGGGGCTCACAAGTGGCAAGTGACATTCACGCCACACAAATGCCAGGCTATGACCATCACCAATAAGAGACAATCTATCCACCATCCCTTGGCATTCAATGGTGTCACCATCACTGAATTCCCCCACAATCAACATCCTGCATGTTATCATTGAACAGAAACTCAACCGGATTCATCACATAAACACAGTGGCTAAAAGAGCAGGTCAGAAGCTTGGAATGCCATGAAGCGTAATTCACCTCTTGACTCCTCAAAACTTGCCCACCATCTACAAGGCACAAGTCAGGAGTATGATAGAATACTCCTCACTTGCCTGGATGTATGCAGCCTCAACAACATTTTGTCATTTTTATAAATGACCTGGATGAGAGCGTAGAAGGATGAGTTAGTAAATTTGCAGACGACATGAAGGTCGGTGGAGTTGTGGACAGTGACGAAGGATTCTGTAGGTTGCAGAGAGACATAGATAAGCTGCAGAGCTGGGCTGAGAGGTGACAAATGGAGTTTAATGCAGACAAGTGTGAGGTGATGCACTTTGGTAGAAGTAACCGGAAGGCATAGTACTGGGCTAATGGTAAGATTCTTAGTAGTGTAGATGAGCAGAGAGATCTCGGTGTCCATGTACACAGATCCTTGAAAGTTGCCGCCCAGGTTGACAGGGCTGTTAAGAAGGCTTACAGTGTTTTAGCTTTTATTAATAGAGGGATCGAGTTCCAGAACCAAGAGGTTATGCTGCAGCTGTACAAAACTCTGGTGCGGCCGCACTTGGAGTATTGTGTACAGTTCTGGTCACGCATTATAAGAAGGATGTGGAAGCTTTGGAGAGGGTACAGAGGAGATTTATTAGGATGTTGCCTGGTATGGAGGGAAGGTCTTACGAGGAAAGGCTGAGGGACTTGAGGCTATTTTCATTAGTGAGAAGAAGGTTGAGAGGTGACTTAAATGAAACATATAAAATAATCAGAGGGTTAGATAGGGTGGATAGGGAGAGCCTTTTTCCTAGGATGGTGACGGCGAGCACGAGGGGGCATAGCTTTAAATTGAGGGGTGAAAGATATAGGACAGATTTCAGAGGTAGTTTCTTTACTCGGAGAGTAGTAAGGGAATGGAACGCTTTGCCTGCAACGGTAGTGATTCGCCAACTTTAGGTACATTTAAGTCGTCATTGGATAAGCATATGGACGTACATGGAATAGTGTAGGTTAGATGGGCTTGAGATCGGTATGACAGGTTGGCACAACATCGAGGGCCGAAGGGCCTGTACTGTGCTGTTATGTTCTATGTAACACTCAAGAAGCTTGACACCATCCAGAACAAAATAATCCGCTTAATTGGCACAATATCCGCAAGCATCCACTCCCTCCACCACCGATGCTCAGTAGCAGCAGTGTGTACTGTCTACAAGATGCACTTCTGAACTTCACCAAAGATCCTCCGACAGCACCTTCCGAACCCATGACCACTTCCATGTCGAAGGACAAGGGCAGCAGACATACGGGAACTCCACCACCTCCAAGCTCCACTCTAAGCCACTCACATCCTGACTTGGAAATATATCCCTATTCCTTCATTGCTGGTTCAAAATCCTGAAATTTGCTCCATAATGGTTTTATGTGTCTACCCAAAACAGCAGCTGGACTTCGAACATTTCAAGAAGACAGCTCACCATTTCCTTCTCATGGCCAGGTATGGATGGGCAAGAGCAGCTGGCCAGCCAGTGACACCCACATCCCACAAATGAATAGAGAAAAATAAAATATGCTTTTTCATGAAGATACCACAAATCTTTGTATAGATTAGGAAAATAAAATTGGCAAAGTTAACATTGAGTAAATATTCACAACATATTTGGGATACGTTTCCTGGAACAGTGTGTTGTGGATTCTACCAAAGATGAGACAATGCTAGATATGATAACTTGTAATGAAGCGGGTTTAATAAATGATTTCAGAGTAAAAGATTCCCTAAGTAACAGTGACCGTAACATGGTAGAATTTAGCATTAAGTTTAAGAGTGAGAACTTCAGTCAGAAACAATGGTGCTAAATTTGAACAAGAGACTTAGATGGGATGGAGGTTTGAATTGTGTGAAGTGAATTGAGAAAGGACTTTTGTGATCAGAGATAATGGGAACTGCAGATGCTGGAGAATCCAAGATAACAAAGTGTGGAGCTGGATGAACACAGCAGGCCAAGCAGCATCTCAGGAGCACAAAAGCTGACGTTTCGGGCCTAGACCCTTCAGCAGAGAGGGGGTTGGGGAGAGGGTTCTGAAATAAATAGGGAGAGGGGGGAGGCGGACTGAAGATGGATAGAGAAAAAGATAGGTGAAAAGGAGAGTATAGGTAGGGAGGTGCGGAGGGGATAGGTCAGTCCGGGGAAGACAGACAGGTCAAGGAGGCGGGATGAGGTTAGTAGGTGGGAAATGGAGGTGCGGCTTGAGGTGGGAGGAGGGGATAAGTGAGAGGAAGAACAGGTTAGAGAGGCAGGGATGAGCTGGGCTGGTTTTGTGATGCAGTGGGGGAAGGGGAGATTTTGAAGCTTGTGAAGTCCACATTGATACCATATGGCTGCAGGGTTCCCAAGCGGAATGTGAGTTCCTGTTCCTGCAACCTTTGGGTGGCATCCTTGTGGCACTGCAGGATACAACGCATCATCCTCCGACGCTTCCACCATCTACAATCCGACCCCACCACCCAAGACATTTTCCCATCCCCACCCCTGTCTGCCTTCTGGAGAGACCACTCCCTCCATGACTCCCTTGTCCACTCCACATTCCCCTCCAACTCCTTCCACACCCGGCACCTTGCCCTGCAATCGCAGGAAGTGCTACACTTGCACCCACACCTCCTCCCTCACCCCAATCCCAGGCCCCAAGATGACTTGTCATATTTAGCAGATGTTCACCTGCACATCTGCCAATGTGGTATACTGTATCCACTGTACCCGGTGTGGCTACCTCTACATTGGGGAAACCAAGCAGAGACTTGGAGACTGCTTGCAGAACACCTCCGTTCAGTTCGCAGTAAACAACTGCACCTCCCAGTCGCGAACTATTTTAACTCCCCCTCCCATTCCTTCGACGACATGTCCATCCTGGGCCTCCTGCAGTGCCACAATGATGCCACCCGAAGGTTGCAGGAACAGCAACTCATATTCCGCTTGGGAACCCTGCAGCCTAATGGTATCAATGTGGACTTTGCAAGCTTCAAAATCTCCCCTTCCCTCACTGCATCACAAAACCAGCCCAGCTCTTCCCTGCCTCCCTAACCTGTTCTTCCTCTCACCTATCCCCTCCTCACACCTCAAGCCGCACCTCCATTTCCCACCTACTAACCTCATCACACCTCCTTGACTTGTCCGTCCTCTCTGGACTGACCTATCCCCTCCCCACCCATACTCTCCTCTCCACTTATCTTCTCCTCTATCCATCTTCGGTCCTCCTCCCCCTCTCTCCCTATTTATTTCAGAACCCTCTCCCCATCCCCCTCTCTAATGAAGGGTCTAGGCCCAAAGCTTTTGTGCTCCTGAGATGCTGCTTGTCCTGCTGTGTTCATCCAGCTCCACACTTTGTTATCTGAGAAAGGACTTAAACAGAAAAGACCCTGTTGATGCATGTTTAAGAAATTCATGTCTGACATCAAAGATATATCCCAGTGAGGTGGATGAAATTTAGGAAGGGGTTAAACCAAGAATAGTTAACCACAGAAACATAGAAAATAGGTGTGTCATAAGCCATTCGGCCTTTTGAGAATGTTGTACCGTTCATTATGACCATGGCTGATCATTCAACTCAATAGCCTGTTACTGCTTTTCTCCCATATCCTTTTATTTCCCCCTTAGCTCCAAGTGCTATGTCCAACTCCTTGAAATGATGCAATATTTTGCCTTTGATTGCTTTCTTTAGCTGTAAATTCCACAGGTTCAGTACACTCTGGTGAAAACAATTTCTCTTCATCTCTGTCCTAAATGGCTTATCGTTAATCTTCAGACCATGACCCCTGGTTCCAGATTCCCCTGCCAATAGGAACATCCTGCATCTGCCTTAACTAGTCCTGTTAGAATATTTGGGGATTCACTGAGGCTTGCCCCCTGTGGATATAATCCTAACTGATTCAACCTTTCCCCATGCATAAGTCCTGCATCCCAATAAACATCTGGTATGCCTTCAATCCACTCCCTCTATAGCAAAAACATTCTTCCTCCGGTGATGACTTCAAAACTACACACAATTTTCTCACCAGTACCCTGCGTAATTGCAGCAAGACATAACTGCACCTCTGCTTGTATCTTCTTGCTGTGAAGGCCAGTGTATCATTTGCTTTCTTTTCTGCCTACTGCACCTATGTGTTTACCTTCAGTGATTGGTGTATGAGGACACCCAGGATTTGTTGCACGTTCCCTTCCCCAATTTGTCACCATTCAGATAATAAACCACCATCTAGGTGTAGCTGTAGTGTCCCTACCCCTCAACTGGTTTCGAGTCCCAATCCCTCTGGAGATGTGTAATAACATCTCTGAATAGGTTGTTTAGAAAATAGGTCAATTTAAAACTTTAATCTTCCTGGTTTTGCTACCAAAGTGGATAACCTCATATATCCATACCTGTGATGTATTTCCCCGCTCATTCAGCTTCTACAAATCACAATGAAGTATCTCTACATCCTCCTCACAACATTATGTTCACTGAGGTTCAGAAGAATGAGGAGGCAAGCCTCTTTGAAGCCCCAAATATTCACAACTCATGCTCCGACCCAGCTTTGTGCCATCAGTACATTTGGAGATATTGCATTTAGTTACCTCATCCAAATATATATATTGTGAATAGCTGAGTCCTTTTACTGATGACTGCAGTATCCCACTAGTCACTGCCTTTATTGAGAAAAACCTGTTTATTCTTCTCTTTATTTCTGTTTGCCAACCAGTTTTCTATCCATAACAATACACTACCCCAAATCCCATGTGTCTTTAATTTTACACACTGATCACTTCTGAGGATTTTCAGCAGGCTTTTAACAAAGTCCCAAGTAAGCCACATTCACTGGCTTCCCTTCATCAACCTACTCAATGTAAAGAATTCCAGTCGATTTGTCAAGCATAATTTTCCTTTTGTAACTTTATGAAATTCTACCATTGTTTTCCAACTGCTCAGCTATTAAATCTTTTATAATGGATTCTAGCATTTTCCTCACTAGCAACGTCAGACTGACTGGTCTATAATTTCTGAATTTCTTTCTGCCTGTCTTCATAAATGAAGGGGTCATATTAGTTACCCTGGAATATGTAGAAACTGTTCCGGCGTCTAAAGAATCCTGGAAAATTGCCATTAATTTTTCACTATTTCTGAGGCCATTTCCTCAAGTAGTTTGGGATATAGTTTATTAAGCCCTTGGGATTTATCAGCTTAGTCCCATCAATTTATCTCAATACCATTTTCCCTGTTAATACTGATTTCCTTCAACATCTCTCTTACTAAACCCTGTTTCGCCAACATTTGTAGAATGTCATTTGTATCAGAAGCAGGGAAGTTTAGAAGAGTATTAAATCAAAACAAAAATCATACAATGTAGCAAGGATTAGTGATAAACCAGTGAATTGGGAAAGCTTTAAAAGCCAAAAATGATGACGAAAAAAACTAACGAGGTGGAGAAAATATGAGGGCAAAGTAACGAGTTTTATCAAGATGGATAGCAAGAACTTCTTTACAATTATTTACAATATACATTAATGACTTGAGTGAGGAAAGTGAATATGCAATAACCAAGTTTGCAGTTGACACAAAAATAGGTGAGAACGCAATTCGTGAGGACTAAAGAGTTTGCAGAGGAATATAAACAGGCTAGGTGAGTAGGCAGAAATTTTGCAGATGGAATAGAATGTGGGAAAGTATGCAGGAAGAATCAAGGAGCTGAATATAATGTAAATGGGGAAGGACTAAAGAAATTTACAGCACAGAGATTTGGGAGTCTTGTACATGAATTACAAACTACCAAGGTCAAGGGGTAATATGTTATGGACCACACTAAACACCCTTGAAATATTTTATGAAGGTAGCCCAGTCCTGAACTTCTTATTTCAAAGATAGATGTGAAGTGCATGTTTCAAATGTGATGTTACTAGCCAAACCACTCAATGTTAAGTAAAACACAGTCTATATAAATACTATAGTTAAAATACAAACAAAAAAATTAGGAATTTAGAATAATTTAACTATTGGAAAACTTAAACAAATAATAGATACAGTACCTACAACAAATTAACAGTTCTGGTTTAGGAACATCCCATGAAAACATCCCCTTGCAAAAAGTCAAATTCAGGTACAGATTCTTATGTGCAGTCCTCCAATCCTGGAGGAATAAACATTAAGAGAAAATTCTGAGAGTGTAGCAGCCAAAACATATTCACTGAGGCTTTCAACGTTTTTGAGACCCCAAACAAGCTTCTGACTGCCGACAAAACCAAAACCCAGAAATCTTGATCTGAATGGCAGACAATGACCAGTGGGGTACCACAAGGTTCGGTGCTGGGACCGCAGCTGTTTACGATGTATATTAATGATATAGATAAAGGCATTAGAAGTAATATTAGCAAATTTGCCAATGACACAAAGCTGGGTGGCAGTGTGAAATGTGAGGATGATGTTAATAGAATACAGGGTGACTTGGACAGGCTAGGTGAGTGGACGGATGCATGGCAGATGCAGTTTAATGTGGATAAATGTGTGGTTATACACTTTGGTGGCAAGAACAGGAAGGCAGATTACTAACTCAATGGAGTCAAGTTAGGTAAAGGGGAAGCACAACGAGATCTAGCTGTTCTTGTACATCAGTCAATGAAAGCAAGCATGCAGGTACAGCAGAAGAAAGTTAATGGCATTCTGGCCTTCATAACAAGAGGAATTGAGTATAGGAGCAAAGAGGTCCTTCTGCAGCTGTACAGGGCCCTGGTGAGACCGCACGTGGAATATTGTGTGCTGTTTTGGTCTCCCAGTTTGAGGAAGGACATTCTTGCTAATGAGGGAGTGCAGCGTAGGTTCACAAGGTCAATTCCCGGAATGGCGGGACTATCATATGTTGAAAGATTGGAGCGACTGGGCTTGTATACTCTTGAGTTTAGAAGGATGAGAGGGGATCTGATTGAGATGTACAAGATTATTAAGGGATTGGACACTGTGGAGGTAGGAAGTATGTCTCCGCTGATGGGTGAGTCCAGAACCAGAGAACACAGTTTAAAAATAAGGGGTAGGCCCTTTAGAACAGAGTTGAGGAAAAACTTCTTCACCCAGAGAGTGGTGGACATATGGAATGCTCTGCCCCAGAAGGCAGTGGAGGCCAAGTCTCTGGATACTTTCAAGAAAGAGATAGAGAGAGCTCTTAAAGATAGTGGAATCAAGGGTTATGGGGATAAGGCAGGAACAGGATACTGCTTGTGGATGATCAGCCATGATCATAATGAATGGTGGTGCTGGCTCAAAGGGCCGAATGGCCTACTCCAGCACCTATTGTCTATTGCCTGTTGTCTGGTCACAACCATTCAGGCTGTTTTGAAACAAAACCCAGGTGTCTCAAGGTGTTTACTCTCGTGGTTCTGGTAGACTGCTCCGTGCCTCCGCATTACACCCTTTTTTTCAAAAATTAAAGGATTAAGTAACCTTTTAAAGTGACAGCATTGTCACAGTAAAGAAGGGAAATGAAATAAAAATCAAACGAACTGCAGATGCTGTATCATTTGTCCAACCAAATGGGCTGATCAAACCTCAAGGATTTTATAAATTTTTTTTTGGAAGTAACATGAATAGAATTGGAATCAGTAGTAGATTCGCCAACTTTAGTTACATTTAAGTCGTCATTGGATAAGCATATGGACGTACATGGAATAGTGTAGGTTAGATGGGCGTCAGATTGGTATGACAGGTCGGCACAACATCGTGGGCCGAAGGGCCTGTACTGTGCTGTAATGTTCTATGTTCTAAAAACAAAGTTGCTGGAAAAGCTGAGCAGGTCTGGCAGCATCTGTGAAAGAGAACACAGTTAACGTTTTGGGTCTGGTGGCCCTTCCTCAGAACTCAGTATCCTCTGATGAAATATTGGCTTTTATGATGATAATTCTGTAAGTTTTAAGTTACTTATGGATAAGGATAAGAGTAGTCCACAAGTGAAAATACTAATTTGGGGGAAGGATAGCTGCGACAACATTAGTTAGGAACAGGGGAATGTAAATTTGGGGTGGCTGTTTGAGGGTAAATCCACATCTGTCATGTGGGAATCTCTTAAAGGCCAGTGGATTCGGGTTCAGGACCAGCATACTCTTGTGCGAGTGAAGGATAAGGAAAGCAAGATTAGGGAGTCTTGCTGACTGGAGCAATATAGCTTAGTGATAAATAGAAATGAAACAGAGTTAGGAAACTGAAGACAAACAAAGCCCTTGATGAATATAAAGCAAGCAGGAAAGAACTTAAGCAAGGAGTTAGAAGGGTGACAAGGGGCTACGAAATGATCTTGCCACCAGGAATAAGGAAAATCCCAAGGCTTTTTTACATGTATCTAAGGAACAAGAGGGTAGCTAGGGAAAGGGTAAGTTCATTCAAGGACAAAGGAGGAAATTTTATATGTGGAGCCAAAGGATGTGTTTGAGTTCCTTAATGAATACTTTGCATTGGTATTCACAAAGGAGAAGGACATGATGGATGTTAAGTCAGGAGAGGGGCCTGGTGATATTCTCGGGCATGTTGATGTAAAAGATGAAAGATGTATTGGGAGTTTTAATATTAAGGCAGACAGGTCTTCGGGAGCTGATAGGATCTATCCCAGAATACTGAGAGAGGGGAGGGAAAAAATTGCTGGGTCCTTGTCTAAAATCTGCCTGTCAACTTTAGTCACAGGAGAGTTTCCAAAGAACTGGAGAATAGCCAATGTTGTACCTTTATTAATCTGGGAAAGTACAGGCCAGTGATCTTACGTCAGGGGTAGGGAGATTATTGGAGAATATCCTTCAGGACGGAACTTACTCATGTTTAGATAAATATGGACTTATTAGTGAGCGGCGGCATGGCTTTGAATGGGAATTCATGTCTCACAATCTTGATTGAGTTCTTTGAGGATATAAATAAGATGATTCATGAGGGCAGAGCAGTGCATGTTGTCTACATTGACTTTAACAAGGCCTTTGGCAAGGTCCTTCATGAAAAGCTGATACCGAAGGTGAAATTACGTGAAATCTGTGGTGAGCTGCTGAGATGAATACAGAGCTGGCTTAGTCATACAGATAGAGGGTAGCAGTGGAAGAGTGTTTACCTGACTGGAGACCTATGATCGGTGGTGTTCTGCATGCATCAGTGCTGGAACCTTAGTTCTTATATATAGGATATGTATATGTACATAATATACACATATATATATAATATATATGGAAGAGAATGTAGGTGGCAAGATTAATAGCTTTGCAGACAACAGTAAAGGTTAGCGTAGCTGTGGAATTGGAGGATTGCAGCAAGATATAGATAGGCAGTAGACTTGGGCAGAGAAATGGCAGTTGGAATTTGGGAGGTGATGCATTTTGGAAGGTCTAAAATTTACAGTAAATGGCAGAACCCTTAGAGGCATCAACATACAGAAGGATCTAGGCATACAGGTCCACAGTTCCCTGAAAGTAGCAATATAGCGGTTAAGGTGGACAAGAAGGCATATAACATGCTTGTCTTCATCGGTCGGGGTATAGAGTATAAAAATTGCTAAATCATGTTACAGCTGTACAGAACTTTAGTTAGGTCACGCCTGGAATATTGTATACAGTCCTAGTCGCCACACTATAAGAAGGATGCGGAGGTGTTGGGGATGGTACAGAAATAGTGTACCATGATCTTGCCAGTTTTGGAGGATATTTGTCATGAGGGGAAATTGGACAAGCTCAGTTTGTTTTCACTTGAAAGTCTGATGGTGACCTGTTAGAAGTTTACAAAATTATGAGAGACATGGTTAGAATGGATAGTCAAGCCTTTTTCCCAGGGTATACTTGCAGGCAAATCATCACAAGTTACCTTTACTTTGGCTACTTAATAAGAACTCTCACAGGCAATCAAGTACTAAAACAATAATTCAGATTTTATTGCATGTAGCAAATATTAAGTAAGCAAGTATAAGCCCGCAATTGACTTCACTATCGTCTGATTAATGGTGAAATCTGGCCAGGACTTCAACCAGTATTGATCTATTTCTGGAAGTTTGTAGGCTTCAGTCCTTCTGCAGTGTTGGTCTTCAAAGCTCTGCTGTTGAGGCTTTTGCTTTATTCATTATTCGTTGACGGGATGAGGGCATTGCTGGCTAGGCAGCATTTATTGTGCATCCCTAATTGCCCAAAGGGTACTTAAGAATCAACTCCATTGTTGTGGGTCTGGAGTCACATGTGGGCCAGACCAAGTAAGGATGACAGTTCCCTTCCCTAAAGGACATTAATGAACCAGCTGGGTTTTTCCAACAATTGGCAGTGGATTCATGGTCATCATTAGATTCTTAATTCCAGGTATTCATTGAATTCAGATTCTACCATCTGCCATGGTGGGATTCAAACCTGGTCCCCAAAGCATTCTCTGGGTCTCTGGATTAACAGTTCAGTGATACTGCCACTAGGCCATCGCCTCCTCTATAATGTGTGATGTTCGATCCTGATACAGATTTTCGCACTATGGTCTCTGAGGTGATGGATTGATGATTTTTTTAAAAGTCATTTCATCTAAATTACTGCAAGCCTGAAGCTTGCCTTTTCATCAAAAGTAATTTACTTGTTCCTTGTTAAATTTGGCCTTAACTATCTTTCAAAGACATAGCTTTCCTGTAGTTAACTCCTTAAAAACTTCTGCAGGGCAATCAGTTGTCTATGGCACAGAGCATCCAGTTTATTAAGCAGATGTCAAAGCAGTTTGCTGTATGCAGCCTCCACTCCCAGATGTGGCTAATTGCTTGCAATTCCTGCATACGTTTGTCGTTATCCTTTTAATAGTTTATTCCACGCAAAGTTAGTTCTGAGTATAGTAGTTTATCTTTTTGATTCATTCAATCCATGAAATTATTAAAGATTGAAGATTATAATATCACAGTTTAAATGTCAGTTACTAGGAGATGTAAGTTTATGGTAAAAGAGGCTAGGTTTAAAGATGTATCAGAGATAATGGGAACTGCAGATGCTGGAGATTCCAAGATAATAAAATGTGAGGCTGGATGAACACAGCAGGCCAAGCAGCATCTCAGGAGCACAAAAGCTGACGTAGCTCTCTGATGAAGGGTCTAGGCCCGAAACGTCAGCTTTTGTGCTCCTGAGATGCTGCTTGGCCTGCTGTGTTCATCCAGCCTCACATTTTATTATCTAGGTTTAAAGATGATGTGAGGGGCAAGTTTTATGTACAAAGCGCTATATGCGGAATGTGCTGCCTGAGGAGTGGTAAAAGCAGGTATGAGAGGGATCTTGACGGATACATAAATAGACAGGGATTAGAGAGATGCTGACTTCGTGGAGGCAAAGGATTTTTAGTTTTGAAAGGCGTTGTATACTTAGAATTCACTGTGTGGAAACAGGCCCTTCAGCCAAACAAGTCCACCCTGACTCTCAAAGCGTCCCACGCAGACCCATCCCCCTATAACCCACGTAATCTACACATCTGTGAAAACTATGGACAATTTAGCATGGCCAGTAGCCGTCGCCTGCATATCTTCGGGTTGTGGGAAGAAACCGGAGTACCGGAGGAAACCCGCACAGACATGGGAGAACATGCAAACTCCACACAGTTGCCAGAGGGTGGAATCGAACCCAGCCCCCGATGCTGTGAGGCAGCAGTGCTGAATGCCTGAGCCACCATACCGCCCATATGTTGGACTAGGCTTGGTGTGCTGTAGGTCCTATTCCTGTGTTGTACTGTCGTTTCTTCAGTTTAAAAAGAAATAGAATAACAATAGGGATATCATGCTAAAACTATACAAGGCATGAGTCAAAACAAGCAGGAATACTTCGAACAGTTTTGGTCTCCTTATCTATGGAAAAATAAACTAGCATTGGAGGTAGTTCAGAGAAGGTTAACTAGGTTATTCAGGGTATGGAGGGAGTTTTCTGTGGGGAGAGGCTGAGTAGGTTAGGTTGTACTCACTGCGTAGAGATGAAAAAAAATGTCCAAGGGGAGGGGGAATACCTCTTTGAAGGGTTCAAGGATAATGGATATCCAAAAAACTGGGTCAAGAGATGCCTACATGAACAGCATCAGAAAGAGTCTACACGCCCCAACGCACTCATCACATTACCCTACACCAGGTACACATCAGAACACACTACAAGACTTCTACAATCGCTGGGCATCAGAGTGACACACAAGTCCACATCATCCCTACAACAAGTGCTCACTCGAACTAAAGACCCACTCCCCACCATGGACAGGACCAATGTCGTCTACAAGATCCCCTGCAGAGACTGCGAGAAACACTACATCAGACAAACAGGAAGGAAACTGTTTAAGGAACAGTTGTTGTGAGTGATGAATAAATATGTCCCTCTGAGACAGGCAAGAAGGGGTAAGATAAAGGAACCTTGGATGACTAGACCGGTGGAGCTTCTCATCAAAAGGAAGAAGGTGGCTTACATAAGGTGGAGGAAGCTAGGGTCAAGCTCAGCTCTAGAGGATTACAGGCAGGCGAGGAAAGAGCTCAAAAATGGTCTGAGGAAAGCTAGGAGGGGGCACGAGAAAAGCTTGGCAGAACGGATTAGGGAGAACACAAAGGCATTTTACACTTATGTGAGGAATAAGAGAATGGTCAAGGAAAGAGTAGGGCCAATTAGGGATAGCATAGGGAACTTGTGTGTAGAGTCTGAGGAGGTAGGGGAAGCCCTAAATGAGTTTTTTGCTTCTGCCTTTACGAAAGAAACGAACTTTGTAGTGAATGAAACCTTTGAAGAGCAGGTGTGCATGCTGGAATGGATAGAGATAGAGGAAGCTGATGTGCTGAAAATTTTGTCAAACATTAAGATTGACAAGTCGCCAGGCCCGGACCAGATTTGTCCTCGGCTGCTTTGGGAAACGAGAAATGCAATTGCTTCGCCACTTGCGAAGATCTTTGCAACTTCGCTCTCCACTGGAGTCGTACCTGAGGACTGGAGAGAGGCAAATGTAATTCCTCTCTTCAAGAAAGGAAATAGGGAAATCCCCGGCTATTACAGACCAGTAAGTCTCACGTCTGTCGTCTGCAAGGTGTTAGAAAGGATTCTGAGGGATAGGATTTATGACCATATGGAAGAGCATGGCTTGATTAAATGCAGTCAACACGGCTTTGTGAGGGGCAGGTCATGCCTCACGAACCTTATCGAGTTCTTTGAGGATGTGACTAGAAAAGTTGATGAGGGTCGAGCTGTGGATGTGGTGTATATGGACTTCAGCAAGGCATTTGATAAGGTTCCCCATGGTAGGCTCATTCAGAAGGTCGGGGGAATGGGATACAGGGGAACTTAGTTGTCTGGATACAGAATTGGCTGGCCAACAGAAGACAGCGAGTGGTAGTAGAAGGAAAATATTTTGCCTGGAAGTCAGTGGTGAGTGGTGTTCCACAGGGCTCTGTCCTTGGGCCTCTACTGTTGTAATTTTTTTTAAATGACTTGGATGAGGGGATTGAAGGATGGATCAGCAAGTTTGCAGATGACACGAAGGTTGGAGGTGTCGTTGACAGTATAGAGGGCTGTTGTAGGCTGCAGTGGGACATTGACAGGATGCAGAGATGGGCTGAGAGGTGGCAGATGGAGTTCAACCTGGATAAATGCGAGGTGATGCATTTTGGAAGGTCGAATTTGAAAGCTGAGTACAGGATTAAGGATAGGATTCTTGGCAGTGTGGAGATACATAGATCCCTTAAAATGGCCACCCAAGTGGACAGGGTTGTTAAGAAAGCATATGGTGTTTTGGCTTTCATTAACAGGGGGATTGAGTTAGAGTCGTGAGATCTTGTTGCAGCTCTATAAAACTTTGGTTAGACCGCACTTGGAATACTGCGTCCAGTTATGGTCGCCCTATTGTAGGAAAGATGTGGATGCTTTGGAGAGGGTTCAGAGGAGGTTTACCAGGATGCTGCCTGGACTGGAGGGGTTATCTTATGAAGAGAGGTTGACTGAGCTCGGACTCTTTTCAATGGAGAAAAGGAGGAGGGGAGGGGACCTAATTGAGGTATACAAGATAATGAGAGGCATAGATAGAGTTGATAGCCAGAAACTATTTCCCAGGGCAGAAAAGGCTAACACGAGAGGTCATAGTTTTAAGCTGGTTGGAGGAAAGTATAGAGGGGATGTCTGAGGCAGGTTCTTTACACAGAGAGTTGTGAGAGCATGGAATGCGTTGCCAGCAGCAGTTGTGGAAGCAAGGTCATTGGGGTCATTGAAGAGACTGCTGGACATGTATATGGTCACAGAAATTTGAGGGTGCATACATGAGGATCAATGGTCGGCACAACATCGTGGGCTGAAGGGCCTGTTCTATGCTGTACTGTTCTATGTTCTATGAAACTAACAACAAGAATACATGAACTCCAACTGGCTACAAAAAGACATGACCAATACTCACTCATCTCAATCCACATGGACAAGGAGAACCACGACTTTGACTCGGACAACACCGTGATCCTGGGACAGGCTAGGCAGAGACAAGCATGAGAATTCCTGGAAGCATGGCAGCCCACGAAGCATGCTGTTACTAAACACATTGACCTCAACCCCATATACATTCCACTATAGAGGAAACCCAGAAGTGAGGCAATCTATCGCAATGGACCCCAGAATTTTAAAAACCAGACGGGAAAATACACCGACACCTCATCAGAGGCTGCGCTGAGGATGTTACCCAGCACGTTAATGAAATGTCTGCAGAACAACAAACCAGCTCAGCGAGCCAACCAACCTCAACACCCACAACAGAGCTACAGATCTACTCCAAAACCTTAAAAAATGTTTTTTTTCTCTCTAAGGTTTATTCATCAGTAAGGGAATCAAAGATTATAGGCACTGGGCAGGGAAGTGGAGTTGAGGGTTCTCAGATAGCCATGATGTCATTGAATAGTAGAGCAGACCCATGGGCCCAATGGCCTATTTCTGCTCCTGTGTGGACTATAAGCTCATCCAGACTGCTCTGCTACTTGATCATGGCTAATATGTTTCTCAACCCCAATCTTCTGCCTCCTGTCCGTAATCTTTGATCCCTTTACTAATCAAGAAACTACCCATTTCTGCCATAAATTCAATCAATGACTTGGCTTCGAACCCTTCTGTGGTGATGAATACCACAGATCCTCCGCCCTCTGAAGAAATTCCTGCATATCTCCGCTTTAAAGGGTCATCCCTTCACTCAGACGCTGTGACCGTGGATCCAATCTCTCCTGCTTGTGAAATTATCTTCCCCACGACCACTCTGCCCAGGTTTCTCAGTATTTTGTAAGTTTCATTGATATACCCCCTCAACATTCGAAAGAGTGCAGACCCAGAGTTCGCAACCGCTCCTTATATAACACGCTGTTCATCCCTGTGATAATTTTTGTAAACCTCCTCTGAACCCTATTTCAGACCATAACATCTTTCCTTAGAAACAGAGCCCAAAACTGCTCACAATATTTCAAATGTAAATACGTATTGTCATGTGGTCTTACAAGTATCCTGTGCTAACTGCCTTGCCATCCACTGATATTAATCAAGATAGGCTTCCAATTCAGTTTCTTGAATGGATACCCTTCTGCCCATTGAAATGTTAATTTGGCGTCTTGTGTTCAGTGACAACATTTTCTTAGTTTATTCTCTCTGCTAATAATCAAAGACTCCAGTATAAGTAAGGCAATTCTGTCTCAATGCCTATGCCACCTGAATTATCCAGCTAGTGTCTTGCCCCATTCTTTTACTATAGCCCACAGTTTTATCTTTTATTTATATTTCTTTCACACAGGTAAAGAGAGGAGCACTGTCCTTCAAACGGTGGCTGCGCAGCCGAAGCTTGTACTGCTCAAAGATAATGAGCTCAAGGGCCAGAACTCGCTACTTAGTCTTTGTGTATTTTGTGACACTACATGTTCTTGTTTTCATGTGCTTGACAGGGTTCTTATAGGTGCATAACATTGACTAGAGGAAACGATTTTGGGAACTATATGCATAGTTGTGGTGAGACAGTGGGGTGATGGTGCATTTATGATTTAATCTAATCTGCCCATTAGAAAACTGAGAATATGGGGTGAAATCTTGGTTTCAGGTGCTACCATAATTTACTCTGTTAAAGTCAGGGGAGAGATGAGATGCAAAATCAATGCTCCGTTTGATCTCGTCAGTTTTCTAAACTTTAGATAAACTAAAAATTACAAGCATGAATTAAAGTTCTGTAAATTCTTAGTACATTGTGTGTATTGTATGAAGTGTATTGTCAAGATGTTTTTCTTTGAGGTGAGATTGTGAACTTTGTTTCAGACTATAATTGCTTGCTGTTAAATTCAGAAGTTACTCTGCTCTGCTGCAAGTTATTCTATGTATGGTGGTGAAGAAATGTAAAATTATGTATATTTTCCAGTGTGTAAAACAGTATTATTTAATTCTGGTATTCAAGGTAGACACCTAGTAAAAAATGAAAGACTATTTTTATGCTTGAAAATCTATTTATAATTTGAAATGGTGCAGGTAGCTCGAGAAACACTGAAATCATTTGATAATTTAACTACAATGTTACTTTCATCTTGATTATGACAAGATATTTGTAACCTGGGTGCAGCAAAGGTTTTGAAAATATTATACCAGTTCATTTCAGGTTTTAAAAAGTTCTTATTAAAAGATAAAATGCATCACATTCTTGTTGAGCAGTTCATTGAATGAATACTTGTGATTTTTCTTAAAAAGAAATATAGAAGATGGGGCAGGAGGAAGCCATTCGGCCCTTCCAGCATGCTCCAGCATTCTTCACAGTCATGGCTAATTGTCAACTCATTGGGCTAATCCTGCTTTCTCCTCATAACCTTAGATCCCACTCGCCCTAGATGCTGTATCTGTTCACCTCTTCTATTCATTCATAGGGTGGGCACATCGTTGGATAGGCCAGTATTTATTGCCCAAACCAAATTCCCTTGGAGAAGTTTATAATGAGCTACATTTTTAGTCTTCTGCGCTCTTTCATGGAGTAAGAACGCCCACAGTTCAGTTAGGAAGGGGGAATCCATGATTTTAAGCAGCATCAGTCCTGGTGCATTACTGCACTGATACTACTGTCACTATCCAGATGCATCACAGCATGGTATGGCAACCGTTGTATCCGAGGCTGTAAGAAATTAGAGAGGTTGTGAACACAACCCAGTTAATCACATCCTTCACACCCCGCCCCCGCCACAACCGCCCAAAGAGGATCCCCCTCGTTCTCACACACCACCCCACCAACCTCCGGATACAACGCATCATCCTCCGACACTTCCGCCATCTACAATCCTACCCCACCACCCAAGACATTTTTCCATCCCCACCCCTGTCTACTTTCCGGAGAGACCACTCTCTCCGTGACTCCCTTGTTCACTCCACACTGCCCTCCAACCCCACCACACCCGACACCTTCCCCTGCAACCGCAGGAAATGCTACACTTGCCCCCACACCTTCTCCCTCACCCCTATCCCAGGCCCCAAGATGACATTCCACATTAAGCAAAGGTTCACCTGCACATCTGCCAATGTTGTATACTGCATCCACTGTACCCGGTGTGGCTGCCTCTACATTGGGGAAACCAATCGGAGGCTTGGGGACCGCTTTGCAGAACACCTCCGCTCGGTTCACAACAAACTGCACCTCCCAGTCGCAAACCATTTCCACTCCCCCTCCCATTCTTTAGATGACATGTCCATCATGGGCCTCCTGCAGTGCCACAATGATGCTACCCGAAGGTTGCAGGAACAGCAACTCATATTGCGCTTGGGAACCCTGCAGCCTAATGGTATCAATGTGGTCTTCAGCAGCTTCAAAATCTCCCCTTCCCCCACCGCATCCCAAAACCAGCCCAGTTCGTCCCCTCCCCCCACTGCACCACACAACCAGCCCAGCTCTTCCCCTCCATCCACTGCATCCCAAAACCAGTCCAACCTGTCTCTGCCTCCCTAACCTGTTCTTCCTCTCACCCATCCCTTCCTCCCACCCCAAGCCGCACCCCCATCTCCTACCTACTAACCTCATCCCACCTCCTTGACCTGTCCGTCTTCCCTGGACTGACATATCCCCTCCCTACCTCCCCACCTATACTCTCCTCTCCACCTATCTTCTTTTCTCTCCATCTTCGGTCCGCCTCCCCCTCTCTCCATAATTATTCCAGAACCCTCACCCCATCCCCCTCTCTGATGAAGGGTCTAGGCCCGAAACGTCAGCTTTTGTGCTCCTGAGATGCTGCTTGGCCTGCTGTGTTCATCCAGCCTCACATTTTATTATCTTGGATTCTCCAGCATCTGCAGTTCCCATTATCTCAGATTCAAGGACAGCTTCTTCCCATTGTTATTAGATTTCTGAATGGACCTTTCAATTTTTAAATTTAATGTTTACCTTGCACTCTGTGCACCTTCTCTGCAGCTGTAACATTGTGTTCTGTTACTCTTATGCACTTTGTATCTGATCTGGTTTGGTTTGATTTATTGTCATGGGTACCTTAATCTCGTGAAAAGCTTTGTTTGCAGGCAGTCGGGCAGACCGTAATTAGCAAGTACATCCAGATCATAGGGTGAAAAAAACTTGGACAGAGGCATACAGGTGAAATCATACAAGGTGTGCACTAAACAAGATCAACATTAACAAAAACAGCAATATTTGAAGTTACAGAGCCCGTTCATCAGTCTAATAATGGTGGGGAAGAAGCTGTTGCTGAACCTGCCGATGAATGTGTTCAAGCTTCTGTAAGTTCTGCCTGACAGAAGAGATTGTAGGAGAGCATTACCAGGGTGTGATGGGTCTTTGATGTTGGCAGCCTTTCTGTGCTGTATATGGAAAGCGTAAATGGAGCCCGTGATTGGTAGGTTGATTTCCACGATGGCCTGGGCTGTGCAGGATCTGCGTGTACTGCACACAGAATAAAACCTTTCACTGTAACGAGGTACATGTGACAACAATAAGTCAAATCCAAACAAAAAAGGGAGTGTATATTCAAGACGGTGGATAAGATGCCAGTCAGATGGGTTGCTTTTTCCTGGATGATGTCAAGTTGTTTGAGTAGCTTTGGAGTTGCATTCATTCATGTCAACAGAGAGTATTCCATTATGCTGCTGACTTTTGCCAATATGCTATTGGTGGACAGGCTCTGGGGAGTTAGGAGATGAGTTGCAATTTGCAGGATTCCTAGCTTCTGACCTGCTCTTGTAGGACTATATATATATGACCATAACAATTCAGTTTCTGATCAGTGGTAGCCATCAAGAAATGGAAAGTGGGCTATTTAATCAATATAATACCATTGAACATCGATGGTAATGCATAGCCACTCACTTGTTGGAGATAATGATTGCCTGATACTTAAATGGCATATTATCAGGAGGATGTGGATGCTTTGGCAAGGCTACAGAAAAGGTTTTCCAAGATGTTCCTTAGTAAGGGGGTTTTAGCTAGGAAGAAAGGTTGGACAAACTGGATTTGTTTTCACTGAAACACAGCAGGTTTATAAGACTGCGAACGGCATGGATAGAGTGGAATCTGAGTCTTTTTTCCCAGGGTGGAGGAGTCAGTTACTAGGGGACGCAGGTTCAAGGTGTTGGGCGGGGAGCGTGATGGGGAATGTTGAAAACAGATATGCGAGGCAGGTTTTTCACTGAGGGTGGTGAGTGACTGGAATGCACGCCAGAGGAGGTGGTGGAAGCCCACACAATAGCAGCACTCAAGAAGCACCTGGGCGAATACAGTTTGGGTATGGAAGGCCAAAATGTGTCGACACAGACTTGGAGGGCTGAAGGGCCTGTTCCTCCGCTGTAGTGTTCCTTGTTTCTTTTGTTCTTTATCTTCATGCAACAGTGAACATCAGCCTTGTGATATTGACAGAGCAGCTGAAGAAGGTTGGATGGAGGACACTATCTCCTGTAGAGATGTCCTAGAACTAAGATTAATCTCCATAAACCATATCAGTCTTCCTTTGTGCTAGGTATGACTCAAAATAGCAGAGAGTCTTTCGCCCAATTCCCAAATCTAGTTTTGCTAGCACTCACAAACATGCTGAGAGAATGTTGACAGCATTCTTTCTCGCCTCTCCTCTGGAGTTCAGTTAGACATAGGAAAACGAAGCAGGAAATTTGGCCCTTTGCAACTCTTCTGCCATTCAGTATGATCATGGCTGATCATCAAACTCTGTGAACGGTTCCTGCTTTCTCCCATACCTTTCATCCCTTTAGCCCTCAAAAATATACCTAACTCCTTTAAAACATTCAATGTTTGGTCTTAACTGCTTTCTGTGCAGAGAATTCCGGAGACTCACCATTCTCTGGAAAAAGGAATTTCTTCTCAACTCAATCCTACATGGTCTCTCCCATATTCTTAAACTGTGACAGCTGGTCTGGTCTCCCCAGTCATCAGGAACATTCCTATTACATTTGCCCTGTCTAGTCCTGTTAAAAATTCATAGGTTCCCTATCACATCATTCTTCTAAACTCCAGTGAATGTAGTCTTAACTGATCCAATTTCTCTTAATATGTCAGTAGTGTCATTCCAGGAATCAGTCTTGTATAACTGGCAATGTTCTAGGAATGCGACATCAAATTCCAGCATCGAAGATGGTGAAATGTAAATTAAGTATGGGGCCTTGGTGCACACTGGTAATGTCCCTACCCTGATGAACCGCAAAGGTAAAAAAAACATAGTTGGGGATGTGTACAGGCCTCCGAACAGTAGTCAGGAGCTGGAGCACAGCATGCACCAGGAGACAGTTGGGGATGTGTACAGGCCTCCGAACAGTAGTCAGGAGCTGGAGCACAGCATGCACCAGGAGACAGAAAAGGTGTGTAAGAAAGGCAAAATCATAGTGATCATGGGGGATTTCAATATGCAGGTGGACTAGGAAAATCATTTTGATAGTGGATTGCAAGAAAAGGGGTTTGTGAAATGTCTACAAGGAGCAGCTTGTGGTAGAGCCCACAAGGGAACAGGCAATACTGGATTTGGTGTTGTGCACTGAGGCAGACTTGATAAGGGAGCTTAAGGTAAAGGAACCCTTAGGAGACAGTGATCATAATATGATTGAATTTACATTGCAATTTGAGAGGAAGAAGATAGGAGCAAAAGTAACGGTATTACAGCTGAATAAAGATGTCCACAGAGGTGTGAGGGAGGAGCTGGGCAGAATTGATTGGAAGAGGAGTCTAGCAGGAAAGACAGTAGAACAGCAATGGCAGGAGTTTCTGGGAGTAATTCAGGAGACACAGCAAAAATTCATCCCTAGGAAAATGAAGCATGGTACAGGGACGATGAGGCAACCATGGCTGACTAGGGAAGTCAGGGCTAGCATAAAAGCAAAAGAGAAAGCATATGATGTGGCGAAGGGCAGTGGGAAACCAGGGGACTTGGAAGCTTACAAAGACCAACAGAGGACAATGAGAACAGAAAAAAGGTGGGAGAAGATTAAATATAAGGGTAAGCTAGCCAGTAATATAAATGAAGACTGTAAGAGTTTCTTTAGGTATGTGAAGGGCAAAAGAGAGGCAAAAGTGGATATTGGAGTGCTGGAAAATGACACCGGAGAGATAGTAGTGGGGATAAAGGAAATGGCTGAGGAACTGAATAATTACTTCATGTCAGTCTTCAGGGTGGAAGACATGAGTAACCTCCCAAAAATTCAAGAGAGTCTGGGCGCAGAGCTGAGTACGGTGGCCATCATCAAGGAAAAAAAACTGATTGGCCTGAAGGTGGATAAATCGCCGGTCCAGATGGACTACACCCCAGAGTTCTTAAGGAGATAGCTGAAGAGATGGTGGAAGCATTATTGGTGATCTTTCAGGAATTACAAGAGTCAGGGAGGGCCCCAGAGGACTGGAAAATGGCTAACGTGACACCCCTGTTTAAAAAGGAAGTAAGGCAAAAGACGGCTGGTTAGCCTGACATTGGTCATGAGTAAGATGTTGGAGTCTATTGTAAAGGATGAGATTTCTGAATATTTGGAAGTGTATAGTAAAGTAGAACCAAGTCAGCATGGTTTCATCAAGGGGAGATCATGCCCTACAAATCTGCTAGAATTATTTGAAGAAGTAACGAGCAGGGTAGACCAAGGAGAGCCAATGGATGTTATCTACCTGGATTTCAAAAAGGCCTTTGATAAAGTGCCACACAGGAGGCTGCTGAGTAAGATAATGGCCCACGGTGTTAGAGGCAAGGTGCTAGCATGGATAGAAGATTGGCTGTCTGGCAGAAAGCAGAGAGTAGGGATAAGGGGTCTTTCTCAGGATGGCAGCTGGTGACAAGTGGAGTCCCACAAGCGTCAGTGCTGGGACCACAACTTTTCACTTTGTACATTAATGATCTAGATGATGGAACTGTGGACATTCTAAGTTTGCAGGAGATACAAAGATAGATGGAGGACAGGTGGTATTGAGGAGATGGGAGGCTGAAGAAGGACTTGGACAGGTGTGGAGAGTGGGCAAAGAAGTGGCAGATGGAGTACAATGTGGGAAAGTGTGACGTCATGCACTTTGGTAAGAAGAATGAAAGCATGGACTATTTTCTAAATGAGAAAATTCAGAAGTCTGAAGTACAAAGAGACTTGGGAGTTCTAGTCCAGGATTCTCTCAAGGTAAACTTGCAGATTGAGTCGGTAGTCAGGAAGGCAAATACAATGTTGGCATTTTTTTAAGCGGACTTGAACATAAAGGCAGGGATGTACTACTGAGGCTTTATAAGGCTCTAGTCAGTCTATATTTGGAATATTATGTTCAGTTTTGGGTCTCATACCTCAGAAAGGATGTACTGGCCTTGGAGCGGGTTCAGAAGAGGTTCACGAGAATTATCGCAGAAATGAAAGTCTTAACATATGAGGAACGTTTGAGGACTCTGCGACTACACTCATTGGAGTTTAGAAGGATGAGGGGGGATCTAATTGAAATTTACAGAACACTAAATGGCCTGGATAAAGTGGATATTGGGAAGATGTTTCCATTTCTGGTTGAGCAGCAGCACGAGCACGAGCGGGAGCTTGGACCAGGGGCCTGTCGGGAAGCCGGTGAGTCACTGTTTTTGAATCTATAAAGAGCTTACCTCGGAGCAGAGGTTTCTGGGAAGGGAGCGACGTTTTTGTTCATCCCTCAGCTATATAACTGATCGTTGTGTAAACCCAAGACCCTACCCCTGTAGCACCTCCCACCCATCCACCTCCTCTAACCTTATACACCAGGGACAAATCAAGGAAAGCTTCTCTTTATAACCTTCTGTTTAGGGGATGAGCAGGATGGCAGTGCAGGTAGAGGAATGTTCCTCCTGCATGCTGTATGAGGTGAGGGACACCATTAGTGTCCCATCCAAATACGTCTGCAGGAAATGCACCCAACTCTTGCACCTCCAAGACCACGTTAGGGAACTGGAGCGGGAGCTGGATGAACTTTGGATCATTCGGGAGGCAGAGTCAGTGATAGACAAGAGTTACAGGGAAGTAGTACGTCCTAAGCATGAAGAAAGCTGGGTAACTGTTAGAAGGGGGAAGAAACAGTCAGTGCAGGGATCCCCTGTGGTCGTTCCCCTGAAAAACAAGTGTACCGTTTTGGGTACTGTTGGAGGGGGGACGACTTACCAGGGTCATGCAGTAGGGTGCAGGTCTCTGGCACAGAGTCTGTCTCTCTTGCACAGAAGGGAAGCGGGGATAGGAAGAGAGTGATAGTCATTGGGGACTCATTAGTTAGAGGGACTGATAGAAGGTTTGCCGGGAACGAAAGAGACTCCCGATTGGTGTATTACCTCCCAGGTGCCAGGGTCCGTGATGTCTCGGATTGTGTCTTTGGGGTCCTGTGGGGAGATGGTGACCAGCCCCAAGTCGTGGTCCACGTAGGCACCAACGACATAGTTAGAAAGAGGGATAGGGATGTCAGGCAGGATTTCAGGGAGCTAGGGTGGAAGCTGAGAGCGAGAACAGAGTGGTTATCTCTGGTTTGTTACCCGTGCCACGTGATAGTGAAGCAAAGAACAGGGAGAGATTTCAGCTGAACACGTGGCTGCAGGGATGCTGCAGGTGGGAGGGCTTCAGGTACATGGACAATTGGGGCTCATTCTGGGGAAGGTGGGACCTCTACAAACAGGACGGTCTCCACTTGAATGAGAGGGGCACGAATATCCTGGGTGGGAAATTCGCTAGTGCCATTCGGGTGGATTTAAACTAGTTCAGAAGGGGGATGGGAAACTGAGGTGTAGTTCTAGTACCCAGGAGGATGAGCATGGGGAGGACATGTTCAGGATCTCACTGTCACAGGAGTGTGCTGGCAGACAGCAAGCTGGATTGAAGTGTGTCTAATTTAATGCCAGGAGTATCCGGAATAATGTAGGTGAGCTTGCAGCTTGGAGAGGTACCTGGGACTTCGATGTTGTGGCCATTTCAGAGGCATGGATAGAGCAGGGTCAGGAATGGGTGTTGCAGGTTCCAGGGTTTAGATCTTTCATTAAGGTCAGGGAAGGTGGTAAAAGAGGGGGAGGTGTGGCTTTGTTGGTCAAGGACAGTATAACGGTGGCTGAAAGAACCTTTGAGGACTCGTCTACTGAGGTTGTAATGGCTGAAGTTGCCGAGGAAGGTTTGTCGACTGAGTCAGTATGGGTGGAAGTTAGGTACAGCAAGGGAGCAGTCACTTCACTGGGGGTTTTCTACAGACCCCCAAACTGCAGTAGGGAGATCGAAGAACTCATTGGCCGGCAGATTGTTGAAAAGTGCAAACGTATCAGGGTTGTTGTTATGAGTGACTTCAACTTTCCCGATATAGATTGAAACCTCCTGAGTGCAGATGGTTTGGATGGAGCCGTTTTTGTCAGGTGTGTTCAGGAGGGTTTCCTTACTCAGTATGTGGACAGGCCAACGAAGGGGGAGGCCATTTTGGATTTGGTTCTCGGCAATGAGCCAGGACAGGTGTCAGGTCTCGTGGTGGGAGAACACTTTGGCGACAGTGACCACAACAGCCTCACATTTACCATAGCCATGGAAAGTGAAAGGAGCAGTTACCAGGGTAAGATATTTAACTGGGGAAAAGGAAACTATGATGCTATCAGACAGGAGTTGGAAAGTACAGATTGGGAGCAATTGTTCCACAGAAAGGGCACAGAAGACATGTGGAAGCTGTTTAAGGAACAGTTGTTGCGAGTGATGTATAAATTTGTTCCTCTGAGACAGGTGAGAAGGGGTAAGATTAAGGAGCCTTGGATGACGGGTACAGAGGTGCTTCTTGTCAAAAAGAAAAAGGCTGCATACGTAACGTGGAGGAAGCAAGGGTCCAGCACAGCTTTAGACGATTACAGGCATGCTCGGAAGTAGCTCAAAAGTAGACTGAGGAGGGCCAGGAGGGGGCACGAAAAAGGCTTGGCAGGAAGGATTAGGGAGAACCCAAAGGCATTTTACTCATACGTGAGGAATAAGAGAATGATCAGGGAGAAGGTAGGGCCAATCAGGGATAGCGTAGGGAACTTGTGTGTGGAGTCTGAGCAGATAGGGGAAGCCCTAAATGAGTTTTTTGCTTCGGTTTTTACTAAGGAAGGGGACCTTGTTGTGAATGATAACTTTGAGGAGCAGGAAAACAGGCTTGAACAGATCGAGATTGAGGAAGTTGAAGTGCTGGAAATTTTGGCAAACATTAAGATTGATAAGTCCCCAGGGCCAGACCAGATTTATCCTAGGTTGCTCCGGGAAGCGAGAAAGGAGGTTGCTAAGCCGCTGGCGAAGATCTTTGCTTCCTCACTCTCCACGGGAGTTGTACCGGAAGATTAGAGGGAGGCAAATGTTGTTCCTCTTTTCAAGAAAGGGAATAGGGAAATCCCTGGAAATTACAGACCAGTCAGTCTTATATCTGTGGTCAGCAAGGTTTTGGAAGGAATTCTGAGGGATAGGATTTATGACTATTTGGAAAAGCATAGCGTGATTAAAGGGAGTCAGCATGGCTTTGTGAGGGGCAGGTCATGCCTTACAAATCTTATTGAGTTCTTTGAGGAGGTTACAAGACAGGTTGACGAGTGTCGAGCAGTTGATGTGGTGTACATGGACTTCAGCAAGGCATTTGATAAGGTTCCCCACGGCAGGCTCATTCATAAAGTCAGGAGGTATGGGATACAGGGTGATTTGGCTGTCTGGATTCAGAATTGGTTGGCTGACAGGAGGCAGAGAGTGGTTGTAGGTGGTAAGTATTCTGCCTGGAGGTCAGTGCTGAGTGGTGTCCCGCAGGGCTAAGTTCTTGGGCCTCTGCTCTTTGTAGTTTTTATAAATGACTTAGATGAGGAGGTTGAGGGGTGGTTTAGTATGTTTGCTGATGACACAAAGGTTGGAGGTGCCGTTGATAGTATCGAGGGAAATTGCAGGCTTCAGCGAGACATTGACAGAACGCAGAGCTGGGCTGAGAAATGGCAGATGGAGTTCAACCTGGATAAATGCGAAGTGATGCATTTTGGAAGATCGAACTTAAATGCTGAATATACAATTAGAGGCAAGATTCTCGGTAGTGTGGAGGAACAGTGGGATCTTGGTGTTCAAGTGCATAGCTCCCTCAAAGTTGCCACCCAGGTGGATAAGGTTGTTAAGAAAGCATATGGTGTTTTGGCTTTCATTAACAGGAGGATCGAGTTTAAGAGCCGCGAGGTTTTGCTGCAGCTCTGCAAAACCCTGGTGGGACCACACTAGGAATATTGTGTCCAGTTCTGGTCGCCCTATTATAGGAAAGATGTGGAGGCTTTGGAGAGGTGCAAAGGAGGTTTACCAAGATGCTGCCTGGACTGGAGGGCTTGTCTTATGAGGAGAGGTTGACTGAGCTCGGGCTTTTCTCTCTGGAGAAAAGGAGGAAGAGAGGTGACCTGATCGAGCTGTACAAGGTAATGAGAGGCATGGATAGAGTCGATCACCAGAGACTTTTCCCCAGGGCAGGAATGACTGCCACGAGGGGGTCATAGTTTTAAGGTGTTAGGAGGAAGGTATAGAGGAGACGTCAGACGGAGGTTCTTCACCCAGAGAGTTGTGAGCGCATGGAATAGTTTACCAGTGGTAGTCGTGGAAGCAGAGTCATTAGTGACATTTAAGCGACTGCTGGACATGCACATGGACAGCAGTGAATTGAGGGGAATGTAGGTTAGGTTATTTTATTTTTGGATTAGGAATATTCCACGGCACAACATCGTGGGCCGAAGGGCCTGTACTGTGCTGTACTTTTCTATGTTCTATGTTCTATGTTCTATTGGGAGGAGAGTCTAGGACCCGAGGGCACAGCCTTAGAGGAAAGGGCAGATCTTTTAGAATGGAGATAAGGAGAAACTTCTGAAGCCAGAAAGACGTGAATCTATGGAATTCACTGCCACAGAAGGCTGTGGAGAGCAGGTCATTGAGTACATTTAAGACTGAGATAGATAGGTTCTTGATTGTCAAGGGGATCAAGGGTTATGGGGACAAAGCAGTAGAGTGGGGTTGAGGAACTTATCAACCATGATTGAATGGTGGAGCAGACTCAATGGGCCAAATGGCCTAATTTCTGCTCCTACATCTTATGGTCTTACGGTCGTAGTGTCTGCATGGTCTCACCAACATACCATGCCTCAAGGCATCCTTGCCTGCAGCATGTGAGATCAACAACATTAGTTGAGTCACATGATTATCTGCCATGTACGTGGTGGGTGGTATTCCCACATGTGATGGTAGTATCCATGTCGATGATCTGACATGTCTTGCAGAGGTTGCCATGGCAGGGTTGTGTTGTGTTGTGGTCAATGATCTCCTGGCGGCTGGGTAGTTTATTGTGAACGATGGTCTATTTAAGGTTTAGCAGTTGTTTGAAGGCGAGAAGTGGTGGTGAAGAATCACTGAAGCAACGACAAAACAAAATCAACAAGTTCCATCCCGTCATCAGACTTACCACGGGCTACTCTTCAGAATCAATTTTATTCTTGGACACAAGTATCTCCATCAAGGACGGACACCCCAGTACTTCACTCTACTACAAGCCCATGGATAACCACATGATGCTGCACTTCTCTAGCTTCCACCCTAAACATATTGAAGAAGCAATCCCCGACAGACAAACCCTATGCATACACAGGATCTGTCATGAACAGAGCACAGGTGCTATACAAAGCGGTCCCTGACCCTCCGCTGGGTGTCACCGATATAGAGAGGGCACATCGGGAACCATGGATGCAGTAGACCGCATTAGCAGATGTGCAGGTGAACCTCTGTTTGATGTGAAAGGTACTTTTGGTGCCTGGGATGGGGGTGAGGGGAGAGGTGTAGGATCAGGTATAGCACTTCCTGCAGTTGCAGGGAAAAGTGCCGGGTGTGGGGTTTTGGGGCTTGTGGGGAGCGTGGATCAGATGAAGGAGTCATGCTCCCTACGGAAGGCAGATAGAGGTGGGGAGGGAAATATATCTTTGGATGTGGGGTCAGATTGCAGTTGGCGGAGAATGATGAATATAGAGGTTAATGGAGTGATATGTGATGTCAAGGGGGATTCTGTCTGTTTTTGTTGCAGGGTGGAGATGTCAGGGCAAAGGTGCAGGAGACACAAGAAATGCAGTCGAGAGCATTTTTGACCACCAAAGAGGGGAAGTTGTGGCCCTTAAAATAAGAGGAATTCTGGGATGTTTGGGAGTGGAATGCCCCATCTTGGGAGCAGACACGGCAGAGGATTTGGGAGTAGGGGATCACATTCTTGCAGGAAGGTGAGTAAGAGGAGTGCAGTCTATACTCTCGTTATCTCATTTTTAAAAGTTTCCCATTTTCCATCCATCCCTTCACCTGCAAACATCTGCCCCCAACAACTTTTGAAATTGTTTTGCCTAATACCTTCAAAATTGGTCTTGCTCCAATTTAGAACTTTAACTTTTAGATACGGTCTATCTTTTTCCATCATGAGTTTAAAGCTAATAGAATTATCATCAGTGGCCCCAAGGTGCTCCCCCACTGACATGTCATTCACCTGGCCTGCCTAATTTCCCAATAATAGGTCAAGTTTTGCACCTTCTCTGTGAGGTACATCCACATACTGAATCAGAAAAGTTTCTTGTATGTTCTTAACAAACTCCTCTTCATCCAAGCCCTTAACACTATGGCTGACACAGTCTATGTTTGGAGGGTTAAAACCCCGATCATAACCGCCCTATTATTCTCACAGATAATTGATATCTCTTTACAAATTTCTCAATTTCCTGCTGATGACTCCAGATCTACAGTACAATCCCAATGAGATGATCATCCTTTTCTTATTTCTCAGGTCCTCCCAAATAACTTCCCAGGATGTATCCCCAAGAATATCCTCTCTTAGTACAGCCATAATGTTGTCCCTAACCAAAAACGCCACTCCCCACCTCTTTTGCTCACCAACCCCCCTCCCTCCGCCCTTTCTATCCTTCTTTATCATTTATATCCTGGAGCTGCCAGTCCTGTCCATCCCTGAGCCATGTCTCTGTAATTGCTATGATGTCCCAGTCCCTTGTTCTCCACCACACCCTGAGTTTATCTGTCTTGCCTGTTAGGCCTCTTACATTGAAGGAAGTTTAATTTATCAATCCTACCTTGTTCTCTGCTTTGTTCTTGCTTGCCCTAACTGTTTGACTTGCTGTTTTTCCCAACTATATCAGTCTCAGACTGATCACTGTCCTCACTGTCTCTCTCTGCCCCACCCCACCACCACTTACTAGTTTGAAACCTCCCAAGCAGCTCCAGCAAATCTCCCCAGCTGCGTATTAGTCCCCTTCCAATTCAGGTGCAATCCGTCCTTCTTATACTGTCACTTCTATCACAGAAACGTTTTGATTGATCTGAAAATGTGAATCCTTATCCCCTGCACCAGCTCCTCAGCCGCACATTCACCTGTTCTACCCTCCTATCCCTACGCTCACTAGCTCGTGGCACTGGGAGTAATCCAGATATTACTACCCTTAAGGAGATATTGGGAACTGCAGATGCTGGAGAATCCAAGATAATAAAATGTGAGGCTGGATGAACACAGCAGGCCAAGCAGCATCTCAGGAGCACAAAAGCTGACGTTTCGGGCCTAGACCCTTCATCAAAGGGTCTAGGTCCGAAACGTCAGCTTTTGTGCTCCTGAGATGCTGCTTGGCCTGCTGTGTTCATCCAGCCTCACATTGTATTATCTTGAACTACCCTCAAAGACCTCCTTTTTAAATTCCTGCCTAATTTTCTATATTCTCTCCTCAGGATCCCATCCTTTTCTCTGTCTCTGTCATTAGTTCCAAAGTGTACCACAACCTGCTGACGGTCCCTCTCCCCTTTGAGAATATTCTGCAGCCTCTCTGAGATATCCTTGATCCTGGCACCAGGGAGGTAACACACCATTCTGATTTCTCGCTGTCGGCTGCAGAAACATCTGTCTGTGCCTCTGACTACAAAGCCCCCATCATAATCAACTGCCTGTCACCTGGTATACACCTCATTACATTAGAGCCAACCTTGGTATCAGAAACCTGGCTGTTAGCACTACATTCCCCTAAGCGTCCACTACCCCCTACATTTTCCAAAACAGTGGACTTGTTTGAGATGAAGATAACCACAGGAAACACCTGCACTACCTGCCTTCCTCTCCTACCTTTCCTGGAGGTCACCCATCTACCTGACTATATCTTTGGTTTATCTCCCTTCCTGTAACTGCCATCCATCGCACCTCCTTACTCCTGTAAATTACTCATTGACTCTAACTGCTGCTCTCGCCGATCCATGCAATTCCACAGGATTTGCAACTGAACACACTTCCTGCAGATATAATCATCAGTAACACGGAAACTCTCCCTAATCTCCCACATCAGACAGGAAAAGCACATCACTCTACTAAAGAGATAATAGAAACTGCAGATGCTGGAGAATCTGAGATAACAAGGTGTAGAACTGGATGAACACGGCAGTCCAAGCAGCATCAAAGGAGCAGGAAAGCTGACATTTCGGATCTGGAACCTTCTTCAGAAAATCTAGGGTCGAAACATCAGCCTTCCTGCTCCTGTGATGCTGCTTGGCTTGCTGTGTTCATCCAACTCCACACCTTGTTATCTCACTCTACTAAAGGCTGGCCATTTTTGCACCCTAACAATCTACAGATCCAGAAAGAAGCACAGTCTTATTGCTCTAAAAACACTGCTCCAGGCTAGGTTAGTACCTAGATGCTGGAGAATCTGAGTTGACAAGGTGTAGAGCTGAACACAGCAGGCCAAGCAGCATCACTGGAGCAGGAAAGCTGACGCTTTGAGCCGAGGCCCTTCATCTGAAATGGGGGAGGAGAAGGGGGTACTGAAATAAATAGAGAGGGGGAGGTGGATAGAAGATGGATAGGGGAGAAGGTAGGTGGAGAGGAGACAGACAGGTCAAAGAGGCAGGGTTAGAGCCAGTGAAGACGAATGTAGGTGGGGAATTAGGGAGGGGATAGGTCGGTCCAGGGAGGATGGTCAGGTCAAGGGGGTGGGATGAGATTAGTAGGTAGGAGATGCGGGTGGGGCTTGAGGTGGGATGAGGGGATAGATGGGAGGAAGGACAGGTTAGGGAGGTGGGGACAAGCTGGGCTGGTTTTGGGATGCAGTTGGGGGAGGGGAGATTTTGAAACTTGTGAAATCCACATTGATACCATTAGGCTGCAGGGTTCCCAAGCGGAATATGAGTTGCTGTTCCTACAACCTTCAGGTGGCATTGTTGTGGTACTGTAGGAGGCCCAGGACGGACATGTCGTCTAAGGAATGGGAGGGGGAGTTGAAATGGTTCGCGAGTGGGAGGTGCAGTTGTTTATTGCGAACTGAGCGTGTGTTCTGCAAAGTGGTCCCCAAGCCTCTGTTTGGTTTCCCCGATGTAGAGGAGGCCACAATGGGAACAGCGGATGCAGTATACCACATTAGCAGATGTGCAGGTGAACATCTGCTTGATGTGGAATGTCTTCTTGGGGCCTGGGATGGGGGTGAGGGGGATGTGTGGGGGAAAGTGTAGGGTCTAGGCCCGAAACGTCAGCTTTCCTGCTCCTCTGATAGTACTTTTAGGCCTGCTGTGTTCATCCAGCTATACACCTTGTTATCTCAGATTCTCCAGCATCTGCAGTTCCTACTATCTCTGAAACAATTTTAACCCTACTGCGAAGCTTCTTACAAGGGAGAGAGCTGGTTGGTGAGTAGTGGGTAAGGTACATAAGCCCCTACAACTTCTATCCATTTTTTGGCATCTAATCTGAAAGGGTAATACATGGACGAGGAAAGGATGGCCGCAGATATCTGGATTTGATTTAAATCTAACATAAAATACTCTCCAAGGTATAATTTGAAGAGGTAAATCTTGACAAGAGAGCTCAAAGTCTTGATTTGCTCCTCATGCTCCATGTGGCAGGCTGGTAACAGTTCCAATTCCCCAGGGCCATCATGTGTGCAGGAAGTGTCTCCAAATACAGCCCCTGGAAGCTTGAGTTTCAGAGCTGGAGCAGCGGCTGGGGACACTGTGGGGCATCCGCGAGGCAGAGAGTATCGTGGATAGCTTGAATACAGAGGTGGTCACACCACAGGCTCAGACTCTGCAGGCAGGAAGGGAATAGGTGACCACCAGACAGAGCAAGAGAGATAGGCAGGTAGTGCAGGAGTCTCCCTGCAAAACAGTTATACTGTTTTGGAGATAATGGGAACTGCAGATGCTGGAGATTCCAAGATAATAAAATGTGAGGCTGGATGAACACAGCAGGCCAAGCAGCATCTCAGGAGCACAAAAGCTGACGTTTCGGGCCTAGACCCTTCATCAGAGAGGGGGATGGGGGGAGGGAACTGGAATAAATAGGGAGAGAGGGGGAGGCGGACCGAAGATGGAGAGTAAAGAAGATAGGTGGAGAGGGTGTAGGTGGGGAGGTAGGGAGGGGATAGGTCAGTCCAGGGAAGACGGACAGGTCAAGGAGGTGGGATGAGGTTAGTAGGTAGCTGGGGGTGCGGCTTGGGGTGGGAGGAAGGGATGGGTGAGAGGAAGAACCGGTTAGGGAGGCAGAGACAGGTTGGACTGGTTTTGGGATGCAGTGGGTGGGGGGGAAGAGCTGGGCTGGTTGTGTGGTGCAGTGGGGGGAGGGGATGAACTGGGCTGGTTGAGGGATGCAGTGGGGGAAGGGGAGATTTTGAAACTGGTGAAGTCCACATTGATACCATATGGCTGCAGGGTTCCCAGGCGGAATATGAGTTGCTGTTCCTGCAACCTTCGGGTGGCATCATTGTGGCAGTGCAGGAGGCCCATGATGGACATGTCATCAAGAGAATGGGAGGGGGAGTGGAAATGGTTTGCGACTGGGAGGTGCAGTTGTTTGTTGCGAACTGAGCGGAGGTGTTCTGCAAAGCGGTCTCCCAGCCTCCGCTTAGTTTCCCCAATGTAGAGGAAGCCACACTGGGTACTATGGATACAGTATACCACACTGGCAGATGTGCAGGTGAACCTCTGCTTAATATGGAATGTCATCTTGGGGCCTGGGATAGGGGTGAGGGGGGAGGTGTGGGGGCAAGTGTAGCATTTCCTGCGGTTGCAGGGGAAGGTATCGGGTGTAGTGGGTTTGGAGGGCAGTGTGGAGCGAACAAGGGAGTCACGGAGAGAGTGGTCTCTCTGGAAAGCAGACAGGGGTGGGGATGGAAAAATGTCTTGGGTGGTGGGGTCGGATTGTAAATGGCGGACGTGTCGGAGGATGATGCGTTGTATCCGGAGGTTGGTGGGGTGGTGTGTGAGAACGAGGGGGATCCTCTTTGGGCAGTTGTGGCGGGGGCGGGGTGTGAGGGATGTGTTGCGGGAAATACTGGAGACGCGGTCAAGGGCGTTCTCGATCACTGTGGGGGGAAGTTGCGGTCCTTGAAGAACTTGGACATCTGGGATGTGCGGGAGTGGAATGTCTTATCGTGGGAGCAGATGCGGCGGAGGCGGAGGAATTGGGAATAGGGGATGGAATTTTTGCAGGAGGGTGGGTGGGAGGAGGTGTATTCTAGGTAGCTGTGGGAGTCAGTGGGCTTGAAATGGACATCAGTTACAAGCTGGTTGCCTGAGATGGAGACTGAGAGGTCCAGGAAGGTGAGGGATGTGCTGGAGATGGCCCAGGTGAACTGAAAGTTGGGGTGGAAGGTGTTGGTGAAGTGGATGAACTGTTCGAGCTCCTCTGGGGAGCAAGAGGCGGCGCCGATACAGTCATCAATGTACCGGAGGAAGAGGTGGGGTTTGGGGCCTGTGTAGGTGCGGAAGAGGGACTGTTCCACGTAACCTACAAAGAGGCAGGCATAGCTGGGGCCCATGCGAGTGCCCATGGCCACCCCCTTAGTCTGTAGGAAGTGGGAGGATTTACAATCATTTACAATCCGACCCCACCACCCAAGACATTTTTCCAACCCCACCCCTGTCTGCTTTCCGGAGAGACTACTCTCTCCGTGACTCCCTTGTTCGCTCCACACTGCCCTCCAACCCCACCACACCCGGCACCTTCCCCTGCAACCGCAGGAAATGCTACACTTGCCCCCACACCTCCTCCCTCACCCCTATCCCAGGCCACAAGATGACATTCCACATTAAGCAGAGGTTCACCTGCACATCAGCCAATGTGGTATACTGCATCCACAGTACCCGGTGTGGCTTCCTCTACATTGGGGAAACCAAGCGGAGGCTTGGAGACCGCTTTGCAGAACACCTCCGCTCAGTTCGCAACAAACAACTGCACCTCCCAGTCGCAAACCATTTCCACTCCCCGTCCCATTCTTTAGATGACATGTCCATCATGGGCCTCCTGCAGTGCCACAATGATGCCACCCGAAGGTTGCAGGAACAGCAACTCATATTCCGCCTGGGAACCCTGCAGCCTAATGGTATCAATGTGGACTTCACCAGTTTCAAAATCTCCCCTTCCCCAACTGCATCCCTAAACCAGCCCAGTTCATCCCCTCCCCCCACTGCACCACACAACCAGCCCAGCTCTTCCCCACCCACTGCATCCCAAAACCAGTCCAACCTGTCTCTGCCTCCCTAACCGGTTCTTCCTCTCACCCATCCCTTCCTCCCACCCCAAGCCGCACCCCCATCTACCTACTAACCTCATCCCACCTCCTTGACCTGTCCATCTTCCCTGGACTGACCTATCCCCTCCCTACTTCCCCACCTATACTCTCCTGTCCACCTATCATCTTTTCTCTCCATCTTCGGTCCGCCTCCCCCTCTCTCCCTATTTATTCCAGAACCCTCACCCCATCCCCCTCTCTGATGAAGGGTCTAGGCCCGAAACGTCAGCTTTTATGCTCCTGAGATGCTGCTGGGCCTGCTGTGTTCATTCAGCTTCACACTTTGTTATCTTGGATTCTCTAGCATCTGCAGTTCCCATTATCTCTAAAACTAATGTAATATACACAATACCATGCAAGGACCATGAGAAACATTCGACAGGCCAAATGGGAAGAAAATTGACAATAAGGATATACAAACACCAACCAGCCACCAAGAGACATGACCAATTCTCACCGGTCTCAAAACACATGGACAATGAGGGACACAAATTTGACTGGGATAACACATCCATAATAGCACGAGCCAAACAGAGACATGCCAGAGAATTCCTGGAGGCCTGGCATTCCAACCAGAATTCCATCAACAAACACATTGAACTGGGCCAGATACACAAACCACTGAGAAACAGAACTGGAAGTAATGCCAACCATCCCAGCAAACCGAGGCACATAGATAACCATCGGGATAGAACACCAACGCTTCACTGGAGGCGCACAGGTAATGTTACCAAGAAGGGTGTGAAACGTCTGCAATCAAACACCCCAGCTCAGCGATCAGGTCGACAAACCCATCCACAACCTGAGCTACAGATGTTCTCAAAAACTTTGGGCAGGTTCCCCCTGGGCAGGAACGGGACTGATGCCCTTGGGGGAGTGTTTGCTAGAGCGGTTGAAGAGGGTTTAAACTAATCTGCCAGGGGAATGGGAAGCTATGTAAGGAGAAACGAAGGACAAGATTCACACAGGGCTATGAAGAAAAATATGAGTGGAACAAACAACGTTAGAAAGACAAGTTTAAAGGCTTTGTACCTTAATGCATGGAGCATTTGTGATGAACTAATTGTGCAGATCGATGTAAATAGGTATGATATAATTGGGATTGCAGATGCATTGCTGCAAGGTGACCAAGCATGTGAATTGAATGTCCCAGGACATGCAACGATTAGGGAGGACTGGCAAAAGGTAAAGGTGGTGAAGTGGCATTTTTGGTTAAAGGGGAATTTAACACATCAGTGAGAAAGGATATTAGCTCTGATAATGTGGAGTCTATCTGGGTCAAGTTGAGAAATACCAAAGGGCAAAAAACATAGTGAGTGTCGTGTACAGAACTCCAAACTGCAGTGGTGATGTTGGGACTAGCATTAAACAGAAAATTAGAAATTAATGTTTTGAGGGAATCATGGGTGATTTTAATCTGCACATAGGCTGGGCAAATCAAATTATCCACAATGCCTTAGAGGAGGAATTCCTGGAGTATATAGGGATGGTTCTCTTGACCAATATACAGAAGAACCAACTAGAGAGCAGGCCATCTTAGACTGGGTGCTGTGTAATGAGAAAGGAATCATTTTCAATCTAGCTGTGTGAGTCGCCTTGGTGATGAGCAACCATAACGTGATAGAAATTTTTATCAAGATAGAGAGGTAGTTGATTTGAAGATTGAGGTGCTGAACCTAAAGAGAGGAAACTACAAGGATATGAGGCATGATTTACTCTTGATAGATTGGGGAGAGTTACCTAAAGGAATGACAGTGAATAGGAAATGGCAAACGCTCAAGGAACACATGGGGGAACTGCAGCGACTCTTTATTCCTGTCTATCACAAAAGCAAAATGGATAAGAGGGCCAATCCATGGCTCACAAAGGAAATTAGAGATAGCATTTGATTCAGGGAGGAAGGATAAAGATTGGCCAAGAAAAATAATATGTCTGAGGATTGGGAGCAGTTTAGAATTCAACAAAGAAGGACTAAGGGATTGATTAAAACAAGGAAAGTAGACTATGAAAGTAAGCTTGCAGGAAACATAAAAATTAAAAAGAAACATTTCTATAGTGGTACATGAAGAGAAAGAGATTGGTGAAGACAAATGTAGGCCCCCGACAGATAGGCGTGGGGAAACTCAAAAAAATGGCTGAGCAACCAAATGCATACTTTGGTTCTGTCTTCACAATAGATGACACAAATCAGATACAGGAAATGTTGGAGAATGCAAGATTAGTGAGAGGGAAGAATTGAGGGAGATCAATATTAGTAGAGAAATGGTGCTGGGAAAATTGATGGGATTCAATGCGGATAAATCCCCAGGGCCTGATAATCTACATCCCAGAGTACTTAAGGAAGTGGCTATAGAAATAGTGGATGCATTAGTGGTCATCTTCCAGGATTCTATACACTTTGGAACAGTCCCTGAAGATTGGAGTTCAGCTCATATCACTCCAATATTCAAAAAGGAAATAGAGAGAAAACAGGGAATTATAGACCGATGAGCCTAACATTGGTCATGGGGAAAATTCTGAATGCCATTATCAAAGACTTGATAGCAGTGCTTTCAGAAATCAGTGGCAGGATCAGACAGAGTCAGCATGGATTTATGAAGGGTAAGTCATGCTGAACACCTCTGTTGGAATTCTATGAAGACATTACTAGTAGAGTTGACAAAGTGCAGACAGTCGATGTGGCAAATTTGGACCTTTCATAAGTGTTTCACAAAGGCTCACATAAGAGATTATTTTACAAGATTAAAGCGCATGGGAGTGGGGGAAATGTATTGACATGGATAGAAAACTGGTTGACAGAGATGAAACGAAGAGCAGGAATTAATTATTCCTTTTCAATCAGCAGGCAGTAACGAGTAGGGTGCCACAGGGATTGGTGCTGGGACCCCAGCTATTCACAATGTACAAGACCATAAGACCATAAGACATAGGAGTGGAAGTAAGGCCATTCGGCTCATTGAGTCCACTCTGCCATTTAAATCATAGCTGATGGGCATTTCAACTCCACTTCCCTGCACTCTCTGTCGTGAAGGCATTTAACGTCCCGGCCTCCACTGCACTCTGTGGCAATGAATTCCACAGGCCCACCACTCTCCGGCTGAAGAAATGTCTCCTCATTTCCGTTTTAAATGTACCCCCTCTAATTCTAAGGCTGTGCCCATGGGCCCTAGTCTCCCCACCTAACGGAAACAACTTCCCAGTGTCCACCCTTTCTAAGCCATACATTATCTTGTAAATTTCTATGAGATCTCCCCTCAACCTTCTAAACTCCAAAGAATACAATCTCAGGATCCTTAGCCATTCATCGTACGTTAAATCTCGCATTCCACGGATCATCCGTGTGAATCTCCACTGGACAAGCTCCAGTGCCAGTATGTCCTTCCTGAGGTGTGGGGCCCAAAATTGGACACAGTATTCTAAATGGGGCCTAACTAGAGCCTTATAAAGTCTCAGAAGCACATCACTGCTTTTATATTCCAACCCTCTTGAGATAAACGACAACATTACATTTGCTTTCTTAATACGGACTCTACCTGCAAGTTAACTTTAAAAGAATCCTGGACCAACACTCCCAGATCCCTTTGTACTTCTGCTTTACGAATTTTCTCACCGTTTAGAAAATAGTCCACTCCTGTATTCTTTCTTCCAAAGTGCAAAACCTTGCATTTGCTCACATTGAATTTCATCAGCCATTTCCTGGACCACTCTCCTAAACTGTCTAAATTTTTCTGCAGCCTCCCCACCTCCTCAGTACTACCTGCCTGTCCACCTATCTTCGTACCATCGGCAAACTTAGCCAGAATGCCCCCAGTCCCTTCATCCAGATCATTAAAATATAAAGTGAAAGGGCTGTGGCCCCAACACTGAACCCTGCGGGACACCACTCGTCACCGGTTGCCATTCCGAGAAAGGGCCTTTTATCCCAACTCTCTGCCTTCTGGCAGACAGCCAATCCTCAATCCAAGCTAGTAGCTCACCCTGAACACCAGGGACCCTCATCTTACTCAGCAACCTCCCATGAGGCACTTTATCAAAGGCCTTTTGGAAGTCTAGATAGATAACATCTACTGGGTTTCCCTGGTCTAACCTACATGTTACCTCTTCAAAGAATTCTAACAGGTTTGTCAGGCATGTCCTCCCCTTACTAAATCCATGCTGACTTGTTCTAATCTGACCCTGCACTTCCAGGAATTTAGAAATTTCATCCTTAACAGTGGATTCTAGAATTTTACCAACTACCGAGGTTAGGCTAATCGGCCTATAATTTTCCATCTTTTGTCTTGATCCTTTCTTAAACAAGGGGGTTACAACAGCGAGTTTCCAATCATCTGGGACTTTCCCAGACTCCAGTGACTTTTGAAAGATCACAAAACAAAGCCTCCACTATTTCCTCAGCCACCTCCCTCAGAACTCTAGGATGTAGCCCATCGGGGCCAGGAGATTTATCAATTTTTAGACCTTTTAGCTTTTCTAGCACTTTCTCTTTTGTAATGCCTACTATACTCAACTCTGCCCCAGACTCTCGTTACTTGTTGGCATACTACTCATGTCTTCCACTGTGAAGACTGACACAAAGTACTTATTAAGTACTTTAGCTATTTCCTTATCTCCCATCATTAGCCTTCCAGCATCAATTTGGAGTGGCACAATGTCTACTTTTGCCTCTTGTTTCTTTCTTACGTATTGAAAGAAGCTTTTACTATCATTTCTAATATTACTAGCTAGCCTACCTTCATATTTGATCCTCTCCTTCCTTATTTCTCTCTTTGTTGTCCTCTGTTTGTTTTTGTAGCCTTCCCAATCTTCTGATTTCCCAGTGCTCTTGGCCACTTTATAGGCTGTCTCTTTTTCTTTGATACATTTCCTGACTTCCTTTGTCAGCCATGTCTGTCTAATCCCACCCCGGATAATCTTTCTTTTCTTTGGGATGAACCTCTGTACTGTGTCCTCAATTACACCCAGAAACTCCTGCCATTGTTGCTCTTCTGTCTTCCCCACTAGGCTTTGCTTCCAGTCGATTTTCGTCAATTCCTCTCTTGTGCCCCTGTAATTTCCTTTATTTAACTATAATGCCATTACATCCGATTTTGCCTTCTCTCTTTCAAACTGAAGACTGAACTCGACCATACTATGATCGCTGCCTCTTATGTGTTCCCTTACTTTAAGATCTTTGATAAGGTCAGGCTCATTACATAGCACTAAGCCCCGAATAGCCTGCTCCCTTGTGGGCTCCATCACAAGCTATTCCAAAAAGCCATCGTATAAACATTCCATGAATTCCCTTTCTTTGGATCCACCGGAAACATTATTCACCCAATCCACCTGCATATTGAAGTCCCCATGATCACCGTGACCTTGCCTTTCTGACATGCCCTATTTATTTCTCGGTGCATCTTGAGCCCCTGGTCCTGATCACTGTCAGGAGGCCTGTACATAACTCCCGTTATGGTTTTGTTTTGCCTTTGTGGTCCCTCAACTCCACCCACACAGACTCCACATCTTCTGACCCTAGATTTAATTTCATTCTTAACTAACATGGCAACCCCACCCCCTCTGCCCACCTCCTCTCTTTTCGATATGTTGTGAATCTTTAGATGTTTAACTGCCAGTCCTGAACTCCCTGCAACCACGTCTCTGCGATGCCTACCACACCATAATCATTCAAGATGATCTGTGCTGTTAATTCATCTACTTTGTTTCGAATACTACGAGCATTTAGGTAAAGTGCCTTAATGCTAACTTTCTTATCATTATTAGAGATATTGGAAATCCTAAGATGTCTTAAGCTCTGGATGTGAGTTTGCTCGCTGAGCTGGAAGGTTAGTTTTCAGACGTTTCATCACCATTCTAGGTAACATCATCAGTGAGCCTCCGATGAAGCGCTGGTGTTATGACCCACTTTCTATATCTGTTTAGAAAGCGGGACATAACACCAGCGCTTCGTCGGAGGCTCACTGATGATGTTACCTAGAATGGTGACGAAATGTCTGAAAACTAACCTTCCAGCTCAGCGAGCAAACTCACATCCAGAACCACAACCTGAGCTACAAATCTTCTTAAAACTCGCTAATGTCTTCAGCTATCCTTCCTTTTTGCTGTATTCCTAGTCTGCCTTGAGCTTAAATCCACCTGTACTCATGCTATCCTGCTGCTTATCTTTCCATTTAACTCCATACTCCCTGTCTCTTTCACTTTCTCTTCCCCCGACTCAGAAGTTTAAAGTCCTACTGACCACCCTATTTATCCTTTTCGCTAGAACACTGGTTCCAGATTGGTTCAGGTGGAGACCGTCCCAACGGTACAGATCCCCCCGGTTCCAAAACTGATGCCAATGCCCCATGAAATGGAATCCCTCTTTCCCACACCAATTCCTTAGCCACGTGTTTACTTCCCTAACTTTCTTTTCCCTATACCAATTAGCACATGGCTCAGGCAGTAATCCGGAGATTATGACCCTTGAGGACCCGTACTTCAGTTTCTTTCCTAGTGCTTCATAATCCCTGAACTGGTCCTCTACCCTAGCTTTGCCTGTGTTGTTAGTCCCAACGTGGACCACAACAACTGGATCCTCCCCCTCCCCCTCCCGCTCCAATATCCTTTCAACCCGGTTGGAGATGTCCCGCACCCTGGCACCGGGCAGGCAACACACCATGTGGGACTCCCGATCTGGCTTGCATAGGAAACTATCTGTCTCCCTAATAATAGAATCCCCTATAACAACTACCTGACTTTTTGCTCCCCGCTCTTGAATGACCTTCTGCACCACGGTGCCGTGGTCAGCTGGCTTATCCTGTCCACAGTCCTTTCCCTCATCCGTACAGGATCAAGAATCTCATACCTGTTGGTCAAGGTCAAGGGCTGAGGCTCCTGCACCCCTGAACTCAGAATCCCCCTACCTGCCTCACTTACAGTCACACCTCGTCCCTGAACACTTTCTGAATTTGAGTTATTTAATCTATCGGGTGTGACTGCCTCCTGAAACAAAGTGTCCAGGTAACTCTCCCCCTCCCGGATGTGCCGCAGAGTTTGAAGCTCAGATTCCCGATCATTTACTCTGATCCGGAGTTCTTCCAGCAACCAACACTTGCTGCAGATGTGGTGGCTGCGGTTCACAATGGGATCAGCCAGCTCCCACATCATACAGCTACAGCACATCACCTGCCCAGCCATTACTACTTATTTAGTCAACTTTTACAATTTATGTATTAAATGCTTTCTAGTACTTCTCTGCTACACTGTTTTTCAATTAAGCAATTAAACTTTTAAACAATTACACAATACACAAGGATATAAATTGAAAAGCCCTACCTTAACAACACACGAGAGTCCTTCTTGGTTAGAGCTCCCGCTCTTTCTGCTGCTGGAACCGGAATGGAGGGCTCCGCCAGTCAAGGTAGGTATTTGCTGCTCTTTAAAGCAGAGACTCACCCACCTGTAGGCCTCTGATCGACGCTCACGCTCTTCCTGCGAGTCTGTGGACTTTTAATTAGGTTAGAGGAGGAGGGAGGGAGGGAGGCCCTACTGTGTAGGACCTGGGGCTTCGAGGCAAGTGCTTAAATAACGGTCACTTACCTTCCCAACTGCCCGTCAGCTCCGACTTCACTTCCGCCCAGCTCCCGCCGCTCTCTGCTGAAAAAAAATGATTTGGATATTAATATTAATGATTTGGATGAGGGATCAAAATGCAACATCTCAAAATTTACAGAAGATAACAAGTTGGGTGGGAGGGTGAACTGTAACAAGAATGCAGAGATCCTTTAGCATGATAGTTTGAGTGAGTGGGAAAATCAACGGCAGATTCAGTATAATTTGGATAACTGTGAAGTAATTCACTTTGGAAGTGAAAACAAGGTGGCGGATCACCCTGAATGGCTGTAAACTGGGAAAGGGGAGTCTGCAGTGGGACCTGGGTGTCCTTGTGCACCAGTCACTACAGGTAACCATGCAGGTGCAGCAGGTGGTAAAGAAGGCGAATGGTATGTTGGCCTTCATTGCGAGAGGTTTTGAGTACAGGAGCAGGGGTGTGTTGTTGCAGTTATACAGGGCCTTGGTGAGAACACACCTAGAATATTGTGTGCAGTTTTTGTCTCCAGAACCAGGGGTCACACTATGTGGATTTGCAGTGGACCATTTAGGATGGAGATGAGGAGATATTTCTTCACCGGAAGAGTGGTGAGCCTGTGGAATTCATTACCACAGGAAGTATTTGATGTCAAAACATTGGATGTATTCAAAAGGTAGCTGGATGTTGCACTTGGGGCAAATGAGCTCAAAGATTGTGGGGACGAAGCAGGATTAGGCTATTAAGTTGGACATTCGGCTATGTACATGAAGAATGGTGGAGCAGGCTCAAAGGGCTGTATGGCCTCCACAAGCTCCTATCTTCTATTTTTCTACACCCAAATATCTGACATTTCCACCCTGGGAAAGAAACTCTGACTATCCACTTTATCCATGCCTCTCATAAATGTATGCACTTCCGTCAGGTCACCCCTCAGCCTCCAGCAATCTAGCTAAAGCAATCCAGCTTTTTTCTAATTTCTCCCTTTAATTGATGCTCTCCAATCCAGGCATATTCCTGGGCAATTTCTTCTACACCCTCTTCAAAGCTTCCACACTCTACCTTTGGTGCAGAAACTAGAACTGTGCATAATACTCCAAATGTGGCCTGACCAAACTCTTACATGATTTGCAACATGATTTGCCAACTTTTATGCATAATGCCCCAACTGATGAAGGGACACAAGCCATCTGCCCTCTCTACCACCTTAATCACTGTGTTGCCACTTTCAGGCAGCTATGGACTTGGACCCCAAGATCTTACTGTAAATCAATGTTCTTAAGAGACTGGCCATGTAGTTTCTTCTTGCATGTGACCTTCCAAAATGCATCATGTCACACTTGCTCTAGAACATAAGAACATAAGAACTAGGAGCAGGAGTAGGCTATCTGGCCCCTCGAGCCTGCCCCACCATTTAGTAAGATCATGAGTGATCTTTTTGAGGCTCAGCTCCACTTATCCGCCCACTCACCATAACCCTTAATTCCTTTACTGTTCAAAAACTTATCCAGCCTTGCCTTAAACACATTCAGCGAGATAGCTTCTACCGCTTCACTGGGCAGGGAATTCCACAGATTCACAACTCTTTGGGTGAAGAAGTTCTTCCTGATCTCAGTCCTACATCTGCTTCCCTTTATTTTGAGGCTATGCCCTCTTGTCCTAGTTTCACCTGCTAGCGTGAACAACCTCCCTGCTTCCACCACATCTATTCCCTTCATAATCTTATATGTGTCGAGAAGATCTCCCCTCATTCTTCTGAATTCCAATGAGTATAATCCCAGTCTACTCAGTCTCTCCTCATAATCCAACCGTCCCAACACTGGAATCTACTGAGTGAATCTCCTCTGTACCCCCTCTAGTGCTAGTATATCTCTTCTCAAGTAAGGAGACCAAAACTGCACACAGTACTCCAGGTGTGGCCTCACCAGGACCCTATACAGCTGCAGCATAGCCTCCCTGTTTTTAAACTCCATCCCTCTAGCAATGACAGACAAAATTCCATTTGCCTTTTTAATTACCTGCTGCGCCTACAATCCAACTTTTAGCGATTCGTGCACAAAGACACCCAAGTCCCTCTGCACAGCAGCGTGCTGCAAGTTTTTACCATTTAAAACACAGTCCATTTTCATGTTATTCCTACCAAAATGGATGACCTCACACTTATCAACATTGTACTCCATCTGCCAGACCTTTACCCACTCACTTCAACTATCTATATCCCTCTGCAGGCTTTCAGTGTCTTCTGCACACTTTGCTCTATCACTCATCTCTGATTAAACTCTATCTGCCATTTCTCCGCCCAATGTTCAAATTGATATACATCCTGCTACATCCTTTAATGCCAATCCTCATTAACTACAACTTCACCAATTTTTGTCTCATCTGCAAACATACTGAGAGGTCAATGACATTCTCATCCACATCATTCATATATATTACAAACAACAGGGGTACCAGCACTGACCACTGGTTACAGCTCCAGTCAGAAAAAACACCCCTCCAAAACTACCCTCTGTCTTCTGTAGCCAAACCAAATTTGTTTCCAACTTGTCAACTCACCATGGAATCTGTGATTTGATCTTGTGGACCAGCCTGCCTGAAAGATCTTGTCAAATGCTTTAGTAAAGTCTATGTGTACAAGATACCCACTGCCTTATTCTCATCAATCATCTTTATGACTTCCTCAAGATATTCATTTAAGGTTGTGAGACAAGACCTAACCCACATAAAGCCCACGCTATATCTAATAAGTCTATTATTTTTTAAATGTGATTGAATCCTGTCCCTAAGAATTTTTTCCAATAATTTCCCCACCATTGATGTAAGACTCACTGGTCTATAATTCCTGGATTATCCTTGTTGCCCTTCTTGAACATGGACTATTCTCCAGTGCCCTGGGACCTTGCCTGCAGCTAAAGAGGATACAAGGATTTCTGTCATAACCTCAGCACTCTCCTGCCTTGCCTCTTTTAGTGTTCTGGAATAGGTCCCATCAGGTTCTGAGGATTTTTCTCCCTTAATGTTTTTTAAGACACCCAATACCTCCACCTTCTTAATATCAGAAGTCACATGGCCACCAGGTTTTAGTCCAACAGATTTATTTGAAATTAAAAGCTTTTGGAGTGCAGCCTCTTCAAAAGTTCATGATTTCAATAAGCCTGTTGGACTATAACCTGGTATCGTGTGACTTCTGACTTTGTCCGCTCCAGTCCCATACCGGCATCTCCACATCATGGCTTCCCAATATCGACATACTTTAGTGTACCAGTAAACTCCTGTCTAAACTTACCGTTATCTAACTGTTTCTCCTTGGTGAATATCAATGTGAAGGCCACTTTTGGCACCCTGCATTCAATTCTGGTCTCCCTGCTATAGGATAGAACATAGAACATAGAACAATACAGCGCAGAAGAGGCCCTTCGGCCCTTGATGTTGTGCAGACCTGTGAACTAATCCAAGCCCCTCCCTCTACGCTATCCCATCATTATCCATACGCGATAGGGTTAGGGTTAGGGTTCAGATGTTGTGAATCTTGAAAGGATTCAGAAAAAATTTACAACCATGTTGCCAGGGTTGGAAGGTTTGAGATATAAGGTGAGGCTGAATAGCCTGCAGTAATTTATCCTAGACTGTCAGAGGCTGAGGAGTGATCTTGTAGAAGTTTATAAAATTATGTAGGGTGTGGATAAGATGAAAGCCAAAGTCTTTTTCGCAGAGCAGCAGAGTCAAAACTAGAAGGCGTGGGTCTAAGGTAACAGGGGAAAGGTTTAGATTAGATTAGATTCCCTACAGTGTGGAAACAGGCCCTTCGGCCCAACAAGTCCACACTGACCATTGTAGCATCCCACCCAGACCCATTCCTCTATAACCCACACACCCCTGAACGCTACAGGCAATTTAGCATGGCCAATCCACCTAGCCTGCACATCTTTGGGCTGTGGGAGGAAACCGGAGCACCTGGAGGAAACCCATGCAGACACAAGGAGAATGTGCAAACTCCACACAGACAGTCGCCCGAGGCTGGAATTGATCCCGGGTCCCTGGCGCTTGAGGCTGCAGTGCTAACCACTGAGCCACCATGCTGCCCTAAAGGGGCACTAAGGCACTAATAGAATTGAATGCAGGGTGCCAAAAGTGGCCTTCACATTGATATTCACCAAGGAGAAACAGTTAGATAACGGTAAGTTTAGACAGGAGTTTACTGGTACACTAAAGGGGCAACTTTTTCACTCAGAGGGTGGTGCATATACGGAGTAGGCTGCCAGAAGAAGTGGTGGGAGCTGATACAATTACAATATTTAAAAGGCATTTGGATAGGTATATGAATAGGAAAGGTTTACAGGGATAAGGGCTAAATGCTGGCAAAGGGACTACACTAATTTATGACATCTGGTCAGCATAGACAAGTTGGACTAAAGAATATGCTTCCATGCTGTACTGCTCTATAAACCTCAACCAGTTCGTCCAGCTCCATGCATAAACACCCTCCTTTGTCCTTGAGTGGACTTACCCTTTACCTCATTAACCTCTTGCTCCTAAATATGTATAAAATGGGATACTTGCCCTTGGGATTCTCCTTAATCCTACGTGCAAGGACATTTCATTACTCCTTCTACAACCCCTAATTTCTTTTTAAAATTATTTTCTGCTTCCTTTATATTCCTCAAGGGCCTTGAATGATTTATGTTTCCTAAACCTTACAAAAACTTCATTTTTTTTTAACTAAACACAGAACATCACTCATCATCCTAGGTTTCTAAATCTTGCCATCCTTATCCTTCATCCTCACAAGAGCATGCTGGTCTTGAACTCTGATCGAATGTTTTTAAAAGATTCCCACATGTCATTCCCACATATAGAGGTGGTGATGGCCCAGTGGTATTATCACTGGACTCTTAATCTAGAGACCCGGATGTTCCAGGGACCCTGGTTTGAATCCTGCCATGGCAGATGATGGAATTTGAATTCAATAAACATCTGGAATTAAGAGTCTAATGATGATCATGAATCCATTGTTGATTGTTGGGGGAAACCCATCTGATTCACTAATGTCCTTTCGGGAAGGAAACTGCTATCCTTACCTGGTCTGGCCTACGTGTGACTCCAGACACACAGCAATGTAGATTCTTAACTTCCCTCTGGGCAATTAGGGATGGGCAATAAATGCTGCCTGGCCAGTGACACCCTCATCCTGTGAATGAATTAAGGAAAAAGAGAGATGTGGATTCAAACAGCTGCTCCAGTCTAAATTTTCCAGTTTCTGCCTAATACTCTTGGAATTAGCCTTCTGCCAATTCTGCACTTTCACCTGATGACTAGTGTTACACTTTTCCACAACTAATTTAAAACATATGGAATCCCTGTCAATCTCACACCCACCTATGGGCCAGCAGCTCACACACCAAACATGCCATGCTTCTCAAAGCCTTCGGACAATCACCTTCACAAACAAACATGGAGGCATTGTCAATCAGTGGGCCCCGGCACTTATTGAAGGGCGACCTCTCAATCTAGTCACAACAAGTACTCTGATACTAGTCTGAGTAGAGTGTGCTAGGGAGAAGAGACCAAGGGGGATTTTGGGAGAAGTTGGCTGAGTAACCACAACTGACAACATAGGTTTTGCTGCTCAAGGAGCGAGTTTACATACTGGGTGAGTAGGGCCTGGAGTGGGATAAAGTTCCTACTTTCATACAACCATAGAATACCTACAGTGTGGAAAACAGGCCCTTCAGCCCAACAAGTCCACACCGTCCCTCAGAGCATCCCACCCACACCCATCCCCTTATAACCCACCTAACCTATGCATCCCTCAACACTACGGGCAATTTAGAATGGCCAATTCACCCAGCCTGCACATCTTTGGGCTGTGGGAGGAAACTGGAGCACCCGGAGGAAACCCACTCAGAGAGAGGGGGAATGTGCAAACTCCACACAGACAGTTGCCTGAGGGTGGAACCAAAACCGGGTTCCTGGTGCTTTGAGGCAGCAGTGCTAACCACTGAGCCACCGTGCTGTTGTTGACCTAATGACAATGGGGACACAGCTGGTATGGCAAGACCTGGCTAAGCCTGAGCCCAAGCCCAAGCCCAACAAAATCCTCAGCTTTCTGCATGATCTGGGCATCCTGGAGCAGCAGGAGCATCTGATGGTGATGAGATGAATTCCAGTTGCCTCTCAGTCAGTGAGATTACTGTTCTCATTTCCTAATCAAGTATCTGAAGTGTAAGAGGGACATGTGGCCCAACTTCCTGGAGTGAGATTACTCCAGATACGAAGATTATGTGGTGCATATGAAGGAGTATGAGAGGGAAAAGTGCCTGCTGATGAAAAAGAAGGAAATGAATGAGAGGCAGGCAGCATAAGCTAATGAGAAGTTGGTGGTTTCGTCTCTCTCTCTCTCTCTCTCTCTCTCTCTCTCTCTCTCTCTTTCTCTCTCTCTCTGAGAATAGCACCCTGGTTGTCTTGTGGGTGGTTTTTCTTTTTGTGCATAGTTTGAATATCTCTTAAAATCAATAGAAGGTCCAGTTATAAACCCCTCAAAAGACCCACTTTTTGTAGTTGTAGTCTGCTAGGAATAGATAGCCAGTGGGACTCTCTAGGCTGTCAGTGTAGACTTGATGGGCTGAATGACCTGTTTCTGCACTGTAAGGATTTTATGATTCTATGATTACATTTCTAGTGTCCTTGGTGATTGGGTTTGCAGGATGTGTATTCAGCTACAGCTCCTGATTTGCCACCTGGAACTCATGGAGGTGTGGAAGGTCTCACTATGGAGCATCCATGAGGCTGAGAATATCATGCATAGCACATGTAGCGAGCTGGTCACACCAACAGTAAGGGCGACATATACAGAAAAGTGTTCGGTGACCACCAGGAAGGCGAGTAAATGTGGACAGGTGGTATCGGATTCCCCTGTGGCCATTCCCTCCTCAAACAGGTAAACCATTTTGTATATTGTTCGGGGGATGGCCTCTCAGAGTAAAGCAGCAGTAATAGCCAGATCACTGGTACCTTGACTGGCTTTGTTAAACAGCAGTGAGGGTTGAAATACAGGTGAGTAATCATGATAGGGGACTGTATAATCAGGGGCACGATACATGTTTCTGTGGTCACAAGTGAGAGTCCAGGATGATATGTTGTCTATCTGGTGCTGGGGTCAAACATATGTCTAAATGGGTTCAAAGTATCCTGAATGGGGAGGGTGAGCAACTGAATTCAACACCCAAAATGAAACACTCTAACACTTACTGCTCTTTGTCTTTGAGTCCAATAATCCTAAACTCAACCTGGAATTAAAAATTTTGATCCTGACAAGATTCCCCAATTTGTTATGAACCAGACCAAACCCCCTCAAAATATCCAGAAGATAATCTAGACCCAAACCTTTTCTTAAAGATAAATATAAAGTGTTATGTTCCAGATACAGTTCAATTGGCTAAGTTACAGGGTATAAAGCAAAACACACTATATTCATCAACTATAGTTAAAATCAACAAAAGAAAGAAGGAATTAGGGTAACAACTCTTTTGAAAATTTAACAAAATAATAGATACAGTAACTATTACTGATTTACTGTTCTGATATAGTAGCAGCCCATAAACACATTCTTGGCGAAGACAAATTCAGGAAACAGATTATCTCACATGCAACTCCAGAAGCCCAGGAAGGGAAAAAGACATGAAGAGAAAATTCTGAGAGAGTGTAGCAGCTGGAGAGATTTGTTGCAGCTTTCAACCCTCCTGAGACCCTAGAAACAACCACTGCTGCTAAAACTAAACTGAAAATTTTGTTCTCTGAGAGCTTGGCCACATCCATCAGGCTGTTTGTATTGTTCCAAATTTTAAAAAAAAGGCCTCACAAGATGAGTACTTTAGTGGCTCTGGTAGGCTGCTCAGTACCTCTGCCTTGAAACCCCTGTTTAACAAAAAGGACAAAGGACACCTCTGTAAGCCATAGTATTGGCATAGTGGCAATACAAATGGATACATTGGTAAGAAGACATGTAGTATGCTTGCCTTCATCAGTTTGGCATACAGTAGAAAAATGGCAAGTCATTAGGTCACACCATTGGGCTTCCATAGGAATCAGTGTTGGGATCCCTGGAGATCAGTGCTGGAACCACAGTTATTTACAATAAATATTAATGACTTGGAGGAAGGAGCTAAATGTACTACAGCCCAATTTGCAGATGACAGAGAAAAAAAGGAAATGCTACTCATGAAGGCAATGCAAACAGTTTGTAGAGAGAACATCGATACATTACACAAATGGACAAAAAGTTGGCAAATGTAGTATAATAAGAACATAAGAAACATGAGCAGCAGTAGGCCAATCCTGCTCTGCCATTCAATAGGATCGTGGCTGATCTTTTTGTGGACTTAATTCCAATTGCCCACCCCCTCACCATAACCAATGATTCCTTTACTCTTCAAAAGCCTATCTCTCTTTGCCTTAAACACATTCAACAAGGTATCCTCAACTGCTTCATTGGGCAGCGAATTCCACAGATTCACAGCCCTTTGGGTGAAGAATCTCCTCCTTAACTCAGTCCTAAATGTGGTGGGTGTGCACTGCCGGCAGTGGTAGTAGGGTCAGATATTTTAGAGACTTTTATGCAACTCTTGGATAGGCGCATGGAGGATAGTAAAATGTAAGGTTTGCAGGGTAGATTGATCGTAGTAGAATAATAGGTCAGCACAACATTGTGGGCCGAAAGGCCTGTGCTGTACTGTTCTACGTTCTATGTTTTTTGTTAAATCTGATCCCTATTTATTTTGAGGCAATGCCCCCTAGTTCTGGTTTCACCCACTAGTGTAAACAACTCCTTGCTTCTCTCTTGTCTATTCCCTTCATAATCTTATACGATTCTATAAGATTCCCCCCCACTCTTCTAAATTCTGATGAGTATCATCCCTTTCTACTCAATGTCTCCTCAAAAGACAATCCTCTCAGTTTTGGAATCAACCTGGTGACCCTCCTCTGCACCCCCTCCAGTGCCAGTACATCTCTTCTCAAGTAAGGAGACCTGAACTGCACACAGTACTCCAGATGTGGATTCACCAGCACCTTGTACAGCTACAGCATAACCTCCCTATTCTTAAATTCCAATCCTCTAGTAATGAAGGGAAGTATTCCATTTGCCTTCTTAATTCCCACTGCACCTGCCAACCAACTTTTTTGTGATTCATGCACAAGGACACCCAGGTCCTTCTTCACAGCAGCATGCTGCAATATTTCACCATTTACTTAATAATTCATTTTGCTGTTATTCCTACCAAAATGGACAACATCACATTTATCAATATTATACTCCATTGGCCAGACCCTTGCCCACTGTTTAACCCATTAATATCCATCCACAAACTTTCATTGCCCTCCGCACTCTTTGCTCTACCACTAGTCTTCGTGTCATCTGTGAAATTTGACATGGTTATGGGGGAAAGGCAGGAAAGTGGTGACGTGAGGGATGTTGAATCAGCCATGATCGTATTAGAAACTGGAGCAGGCTTGAGGAGCCAAATAGCCTCCTGTTTCTGAAGTTGTTGACTTGCTCACTGAGCCTGCTTGTTTTCACTAAGATATTTCATCACCATGTGGGTAACATCATCAGTGAGGCCTTAGATGAAGCAATGTTGTTCTAACCTGCCTGGAATTTATACTGTCTGGTCCCTTATAGTGAGTTGTGTCATTTCTGGTTTTGTTCTGTCAGGGTTTGTATATGGAATCCAATTCTATATGTTTGTTGATTGCATTTTGGGTTGAGAACCGTGCCTCTAGGAATTTCTATGTGTGTCTATGTTTGGCTTGGGCTACTATAGTTATTTTGTCCCAGTTAATCTGATGGCCTTCATTGTCCAAGTGAACTAATATTAAGAAAAGTTTGTGATGGCCATTAAGCTAATTTAGTTTATTTAGTTTATTGTAAAATACCAATGCAACAACTGTCACAAACATTACATCAGTCGGATAGGAAGAAAACTAGCCATCAGAACACACGAGCATCAGCTAGGAGCTAAACAACATTGTAAACAGTTGGGACCCAAGGACTGAGACCTGTGGCACCAAACTAGCTAATTACATCAGCGAGAGGGTCAGTCATATCAGTTAGCTGGAGACTGGTTTGTGATGCAGGGTGATTCCAGTAATGTGGGTTCAATTCTCACATTGGTTAAGGTTACTATAAAGGACTCAACCTCTCCATTGGCCTGGCTTTGTACATCCATCTTTTTCATCTGCAGTACTGCCCAAAACTGAAAATCATGGTTGTTCAGCCTATGGGTGTTCTCTTCACCTTTTAAGGAGACCAAGTCCACTAACTGAAACCTGTTGAATGTATTTCTCTGTGTGGAGCTGGATGAACACAGCAGGCCAAGCAGCAGCTCCTGAGATGCTGCTTGGCCTGCTGTGTTCATCCAGCTCCACACTTTGTTATCTTGGATTCTCCAGCATCTGCAGTTCCCATTATCACTGAATGTATTTCTCTGTTTACCTTGCTCCGATGTAAGCTTTTCAGAGGGTTCCATGAAAGGTTTCTTTCTGTGAGGCTGAACGAGTTTTCTTATCGTACTATCCTGAACCCACCTCATTAACTACCTACCCCATCTCCAAGGCTTGCCTCACATTTGATTTCAACCCAATTCTCCTACTCACAGTAGCTGGAAGAGCTCATTACGAGCTACATGCCCTGGATTTGACTGTTAATCTTGATGCCAGCACTTACCTGTCTCTAGACATGTTCCATCTTACTGCAATGTAGCCATCATTCCACTGTGCCCAGAGCTTACTGCAGACCAGTGATTCATTATTGTTCCGCAGTAGGTAATCGCATAGAGGGTAACATTCAAAAAATGCAAAAGATTACCTTTCAATTACAGTGAACAGCAAATAGAAATAAAATAACAGAGGATGCATTTCATCTCCAAAAGGCAAACAATTTGCTTGAATGTTGACAGATTATTCTGCGGTCTATAATTGTCTGCTTCTCACAGCCATCATTGGATCAAATCTGGTTTCATTCTGCTGTCAACTCCCTGACACAGCTGAGTGCTGTCACGGACCAGGAGAGCTTCCTCCTCCCCAATGTCTTTACCCTGCTCCTGGGACAACTGCTCCCATTCCCCCAGTTCCTCAGCTTCCAGCAGAGTGTCTCATTGCCTGCTCCAATGTTGCAGAGTACAGTATGCCAGGATGATGCAGCTCAAAGTGTCTGGTCTACACTGGGGGACCCACACCAAGCAGCTGAACCACATCTTCAGCAGCCCTATTGTCTGCTCCCCCATTGCCCTGGTCAAAGCCTGGGCAGCACTGTCTCTGCACTCTGCATCAGTCAGGGGGTGTGCAATGGTGTCATGGAGCCATGGTCACCATGGGTAGCCGTTATTCCCTAGTAACAGCCTGCTAAGGCCCAGGATGCTCAAACACACGAGATACAGGAGAGCGATACAGGGTGTAGGAGTGGGGGAAGCTGCCAGGGGAAAGGGCACCAGGAAGTGGTGGTGGTGGTCACCGAAAATTTGTTCATTTGTGGGATGTGGGCATTGCTGGCCGGCCAGCACTTCTTGCCCATCCCTAGTTGCCCTTTAGTAGGTGAAGTTCTGAGGAAGGGTCACTGGACCCGAAACGTTAACTCTGTTTTCTCTTTCCCAAATGCTGCCAGACCTGCTGAGATTTTCCAGCACCTTCTGTTTTTGTTCCTGATTTACAGCGTCTGCAGTTCTTTTGGTTTTTAACTTTTCCTGTCATAACTGATCATGACTCTACCCACCCTGACACAGTCGCGGTATTTCCCAGTTACAGGTCATTTCTAACAATCAGAAAATGACAGCAGCTCATGGAGAACTCTCTCAGACTGGGACCAGCCTAGTTGTCAGGTACCATAAGCTCCCAAGGGCCTCCTTGTAATGTTTTATCTTAAACACAAACTGAAATTGCTGGAGAAACTCAGTAAGTCTGACAGCATTGATGGGGAGAGGCAGAATTAACATTTTGAGTTCAGTCACTCTGAATGCACTGAAGAAATATCACTGGACTTGAAACATTAACTCTGTTATTCTCCCCTCAGATGCTGCCAGACAAGAATAATTACAGCACCGGAACAGGCCCTTCGCCCCTCCAAGCCCACACCAATCCAGATTCTCTATCTAAACCTGTTGCCTATTTTCCAAGGATTTGTATCTCTGCTCCCTGCCCATTCATGTAGCTGTCTAAGTACATCTTAAATGACACTGTTTTGCCTGCCTCTACTACTTCAGCTGGCAACCCGTTCCAGATCCCCATCACCCTCTGCATAAAGAACTTTCCACGCATATCTCCCTTAAACTTTTCCCCTCTCACTTTGAAATCGTGACCCCTAATAATTGAGTCCCCCACTCTGGGAAAAAGCTTCTTGCTGTCCACACTATCTATACCTCTCACGATTTTGTAGATCCCAATCAGGTCCCCCCTCAACCTCCATCTTTTTAATGTAAATAATCCTAACATACTCAACCGCTCTTCATAGCCAGCACCCTCCATACCATGCAACATCCTGGTGAACCCCCTCTGCTCTCTCCTCAAAGCATCCACATCCTTTTGGTAATGTGGTGACCAGAACTGTATGCAGTATTCCAAATGTGGTCGAACCAAAGTCTTAAACAACTGTAACATGACCTGCCAACTCTTGCACTCAATACCCTGTCCAATGAATGAAAGCATGCCGTATGCTTTCTTGACCACTCTATCATCCTGTGTCACCACCTTCAGGGTATATTGGACCTGAACACCAAGATCTTTCTGTGCATCAGTTTTCCCCAGGGCTTTCCATTTACTGTGTTGTTCGCTGTTGAATTGGATCTTCCAAAATACATCACCTCACATTTGCCTGGTATGAACTCCATCTGCCATTTCTCCACCCAACTCTCCAGTCTATCTATATTCTGCTGCATCCTCCAACAGTCCCCTTCACTATCTGCTACTCCACCAATCTTAGTGTCATCTGCAAACTTGCTAATCAGATCATCTATACCTTTCTCCAGATCATTTATGTATATCACGAGTAACAGTGGCCCCCAACACGGATCCCTGTGGAACACCACTGGTCACAGTTCTCCATTTGAGAAACTCACTTTCACTACAACTCTCTGTCTCCTGTTGCCCAGCCAGTTCTCTATCCATCTAGCTAGTATACCCTGGACCCCATGCGACATCAGTTCTCCATCAACCTACCATGGGGAACTTTATCAAATGCCCTACTGAAGCCCATGGATATGAACAAAAACAAAGTTGCTGGAAAAGTTCAGCAGGTCTGGCAGCATCTATGGAGGAGAAGTCAGAGTTAACATTTCGGTTCCGATAACCATTCCTCAGAATTGACATGTATATGACATCTACAGCCCTTTTCTCATCTATCAACTTTGTCACTTCCTCAAACAATTCTATCAAGTTGGTAAGACATGAACTTCCCTGCACAAAACCATGCTGTCTATCACTAATAAGCCCATTTTTTTCTAAATAGATGCTATCCCTCAGTATCTTCTCCAGCAGCTTCCCCACCACTGACATCAGACTCACTGGTCTATATTTACCTGGATTTTCCTTGCTACCCTTCTTAAACAAGGGGACAACATTAGCAATTCTCCAGTCCTCCGGGACGTCACCCAAGCTCAAGAATGCTACAAAGATATCTGTTAAGGCCCCAGTTATTTCCTGACTTGCTTCCCTCAGTAACCTGGGATAGATTCTATCCAGCCTGGGGACTTGTCCACCCTAATGCCTTTTAGAATACCCAACACTTCCCCCCCTCCCCCTCCTTATACTGACTTGATCTAGAGTAATCAAACATCTATCCCTAACCTCAACATTGGTGATGTCCCTCTCCTCAGTGAAAACTGATATGAAGTACTTGGAAAGAATTTCACTCATTTTCTCCGACTCTTCGCATAACTTCCCTCTTTTTCCGTGAGTGGGCCAACCCTTTCTCGAGTTACCGTCCTGCTCCTTATGTATGAACAAAAAGCTTTGGGATTTTCCTTAACCCTGTTTGCTAAAGATATTTCATGACCCCTTTTAGCCCTCTTAATTCCTCATTTCAGATTGGTCCTACATTCCCGATATTCTTCCAAAACTCCATCTGTTTTCAGTCACCTAGACCTTATGTATGCTTCCTTTTTCCTCTTTGCTAGTCTCACAGTTTCATCTGTCATCCATGGTCCCCTAATCTTGCCCTTTCTATCCTTCATTTTCACGGGGACATGTCTGTCTTGCATTCTAATCAATCTCTCTTTAAAAGCCTCCCACATATCAAAAACGGATTTACCCTGAAACAGCTCCTCCCAATCCACATTCTCCAGCTCCTGCTGAATTTTGCTGTAGTTGGCCTTCCCCCAGTTTCGTGCTCTTCCATTAGGACCACTCTCATCTTTGTCCATCAGTATTCTAAAAATTATGGAATTATGATCACTGTTCCCAAAGTAATCCCCTACTAAAACTTCAACCACCTGGCCAGGCTCATCCCCAACACCAGGTTCAGAATAGCCCCTTCCCGAGTTGGACTATTTACATATTTCTCTAGAGAACCCTCCTGGATGCTCCTTACAAATTCTGCTTCATCTAAACCCCTAACACTAAGTGAATCCCAGTCAATGTTAGGAAAATTAAAATCTCCCATCAGCACCACTCTGTTGCTCCTACATCTTTCCATAATCTGTCTGTATATTTGTATCTCTATCTCACGCTCGCTGTTGGGAGGCCTGTAGTACAGCCCCAACATTGTTACCGCATCCTTCCTATTTCTGAGCTCGCTCATATTACCTCACTGCTCGAGTCCTCCATAGTACCCTCTTTCAGCACAGCTGTGATATCCTCTTTGACCAGAAATGCAACTCCTCCACCCCTTTTACCTTCGTCTCTATCCTGCCTGAAGCATCAATATCCTGGGATATTTAGTTACCATCTTGCCCTTCCCTCCACCAAGTCTCAGTAATAGCAATAACATCATATTCTCAGGTATTAATCCAAGCCCTCAGTTCATCTGCCCTACCTACTACACTCCTCGCATTAAAACAAATGCACCTCAGACCACCTGTCCCTTTGCATTCATCATCTGCTCTTTCCCTCCTCTTCCCCTTAGTCACTCTGACTTTATTTTCTCATTTCTCTCAAGCTTTAGTTCCTACCTCCTTACTATCCATTAACCTCCTCATTTGGTTCCCATTCCCCTGCCACATTAGTGTAAACCCTCCCCAACAGCCTTAGCAAACGCACCCCCTAGGACATTAGTTCCAGTCTTGCCCTGATGTAGACTGTTTGATTTGTCATAGTCCCACCTTCCCCAGAACCGGTCCCAATGTCCCAAAAATCTGAACGCCTCCCTTCTGCACCACCTCTCAAGCCACTCATTTATCCTGCCTATTCTTTCATTTCTACTCTGACTAGCATGTGGCACTGGTAGCAATCTTCAGATTACTACCTCTGAGGTCCTACTTTTTAACCCGGCTCCTCACTCCCTAAATTCTGCTTGTAGGACCTCATCCTGTTTTCTACCCATATCATTAGTGCATATATGCATCACGACAGCTGGCTGTTTACCCTCCCCCTTCAGAATGTCCTGCAGTCGATCTGAGTCATCCCTGACCCATGCAACATACTATTCGGGAGCCTTGTTTTCGACTACAGAACCATTTATCTACTCCCCTTATAAGTGAATCCCCACTGACTATCGCCCTTCCAATCTTTTTTCTGCCCTTCTGCACAGCAGAGCCAGCCACGGTACCGTGAACCTGGCTACTGCTGCCTTCCCCTGGTGAGCCATCTCCCCCAACAGTATCCAAAACGGAATACCTGTTTTGGAGGGAGATGACTGCAGGGGACACCTGCACTGCCTTCCTGCTCTCCCTGTGCCTTTTGGTCACCCATTCCCTTTTTCCCTCAGCAATCCTAATCTGCGGTGTGACCAATTTTCTGAAAGTGCTATCCACAACATTCTCAGCATCGCGTATGTTCCAAAGTGAGTCCATCCGCAGCTCCAGAGCCATCATGCGGTCTAACAAGAGCTGCAGCTGGACACACTTCCTGCATGTGAAGGAGTCACGGACATCAACCATATCCCTGAGCTCCCACATTGAGCAAGAAGAGCATAACACGGGTCTGGGATCTCCTGACATTGTTACTCTTAAGCTTAGCTTACTCCTACTGTAGTACCAAATATTAGATAAATAGAATAAAAAAATTTTACGAATCACTCTACTTAGCAGCACACAATAAAAGAAAAGAAAAAGGAAAGTCTTCCCTTATCGACACACCACAGAGTCTTTTCTTCTCATTACACAACACGTGTAGTGTCTCGGGTTTGGCCACTGCCCAAATATATCAGTTCACTCACCTTCTCAGAGCACAGTTCGACTGCTCCCACTCAGCTCCGCTGCCAAAATGAAGAACTTACCTTTCGGTCAGCCCCCTGGTCCTCGATCTCACTGCTCTTGCTGCTGCTGCTGCAAAAATGAGTTTCTCCAGCTGTTTCTGTTTCTGTTTAAATACTCCAGCATCCACAGAACTTAGTTTTATTTTCCTGTTTTACTTTGTTCTGCTCAGGCAGCCCCTTCCCACCGATTCCCCATGTCAACACCTGCCACATTGAACTCTGCCCCCAATGTTCCTACCTGCCCCCAAGCCCTGGCATTACAGAGTGATGGTACCCACTGTGGTCCTCTACACTCTCCCCCGCGTGGGGGCCACACTGGTGACCACTGCAAAACCCCTAGCACCTACAGCTTATCATGCCCTCCCGTGGTCCATAGCCTCCCCCATCCCCTTATTGTTTAAGCCTCCTTCTGCCACCATACTTGCCCCTTCGTCAACCCACACCTCTCTCTCAGCATTGAATACCTTGACACGAACCCTAATGCCCTATCTACTATTGCCATAGATCATTCCTTTTCCCTCCAGCCTCCCTTACCCACTCCCCCCACAACGTGCGGACTTCTGAGACAGCCCACTCTACGGCCCCCAGACTGGCATTGACAGACAGTTCCAGGTCATGAGTGACCAGACCCCTACCCCTCCACACCCCCCACCCCCAACTGTCCCTGCAGCTCACTGACTGATGAGATGTGATCACCCCTGACTGCTGCTGCTGGCCTGACAGGACTGACCACTGCCCACTGCCCAGATTGGAGGCAGACGGAGCCACTGACCATGACTGCCTCAAGCCCCTAACTGTGTGCTGACCCTGACCAACTGTACCAGCGCCCTCCAGCCCCCACCCGATCAACAGCGCTCCCTTCCCCTTGATCAGACAAAGGACTTAGCTATTCAGGCCTTGGCATTTGGTTGAAGCAGTGGGCAGTGTGTTTGATGTACAGGCAGCTGGCAGATGCTGTTGCTGTGAGGCTGACATCTGACTGTGCTGTACCGCAAGATGTGTCACCCCAGCCTTGGACTGATCACTAATGACAAGCTGCCTGGGTCTCTGCCTGTGATGAACATGATAGCACTGACTGTCTTTAGGCTCTGCCTGAGGTACCAACAAGTAAGAGGCAGGGCAGGCCCAGGCAATGATGAGATGAGGATGTAGGCAGGCTCTCAGGGAGAGGGCACAGTGAGCAGGACTGAGGTAAGACCCTATGAGCTGGGTCCCTGTCCCTGTGAATGGAGTTTCCTTGCAGCAACATTTCATTGCATGGTACTGGAAGACCTCGAACAGATGAATCAGGAGCAAGAGTAGTACACTTGGCCCATTGAGCATAGCCTGCTATTCAATACGGTCATGCTGATCTGGCTTTCACCTCAACTCTACATTCCTGCATATCCCAATAATCTTCAAGCCCTTGGGAATAAAGAATCTATCGGCCTCTGCCTTTAAAATATTTGAAGATTCCATACCCACTGCCATTTGATGAAGGGAATTCTAAAGACCCTCAACTCTCTGAGAGAAATAATATTTCTTCTCTGATTTAAATTTTTCTTTCCTGCTTCCTTGTCAACTTTGGTCCCTCATTCTAGATTCTCTCACAAGAGAAAATATCATTTCAGCATCCACCTAGCCAAGTCCCCTCAAGATCTTACATGTTCCAGTTAAGTCACCTCTGAATGTCTGAAACTTCAGAGCTACAGGTCTAGCATGTCTAGCCTATTCCTCTTAAGGAAATTTGCTCTTTCTAGCCATTAGACTTTCTAGTTTCAGTGAAGAGTTTCCAAGGCATTAACCTCCTTCTGTAAGTACGGTGATTTCAGCCTAAAACATAACATTCTATTAGCTTTCCTGATATCTTGCTTTGCGTGAACACTGACATTCTGTGATTCATGCATGGATGTTTGAACTCAGAAGCTCTCAACCTCTCACAATTAAGATAATGCACTTTTTTCATTCTTTCTGCCAAAATGGACAATTTCACAATTTCCAATGTTGTAGTCCATTTGCCAGAACTTTGCCCTATCACCTAATCTATCTAATTCCCTTTGGAATCTCCTTAAATACTCCTCAGAACTCACTCTTCGAATGATTTTTGTGTCATCAGCAAAATCAGCTATTATATCTTTATTCCTTTCATCCAAATCACTTCTACAAATAATAGAGTTGAGGCCCCAGTATTAACCCCTGTGGTACACCACATATGGCATCCTGATTGAAAAAAAACCAATTATTCTGACTGTCTGCTTCTTACTTACCATCCAATCTTCTGTCCATGTCAATATGTCACCCCTTTCACCCAGAGCTTTTATCTTTTGCAATAGCCCCTGATGTTGCACCTTATCAAATGCCTTCTAGAAATCTAAATACAATAAATATACTCATTGCCCCTTGTCTACACCATGAGGGACATGGATAGGGTAAATGGACAAGGCCTTTTCCCGAGGATGGGGGAGTCCAAAACTACAGGCTATAGGTTTAATATGTGAAGGGAAAGATTGAAAAGGGACCTAAGGGGCACTTGTTCCATGTAGAAGGTAATGCCAGAAAGGAACGAGCTACCAAAGGAAGTGGTGTAACCTAGTACAATTACAACATTGAAAAAGACAACTGGGTGGGTATATAAATATGAAGGATTTAGAGGGATATGGGTCAAATGCTGGCAAATGGGTCAAGATTTATTTAGGACATCTGGTCAGCCTGGATGAGTTGGACTGAACGGTCTGTTTCCATAGAAGATTTGTAGCTCAGGTTGAGGTTCTGGGTGTGAGTTTGCTCGCTGAGCTGGAAGGCTCGTTTTCAGACGTTTTGTCACCATTCTAGGTAACATCAACAGTGAGCCTCTGACGAAACACTGGTGTTATGTCCCACTTTCTATTTATCTGGTTAGGTTTCCTTGGGTTGGTGATGTCATTTCCTGTTCTTTTTCTCGGAGGATGGTAGATTGGCTCCAAATCAATGTGTTTGTTGATGGAGTTCCAGTTGGAATGCCGGAGCATTCAGCGAGCAAACTCACATCCAGGTCTGTTTCCATGTTATATATCTCTATGACTCTGGCTCTAAATCTTGCTTCAATTGTATAGGAGCTTGGTTAGTCAGCACCTGGAGTACTGTGTGCAGTTCTGGTCTCCTTATCTCAGGAAGGATATTATTGCCATGGAGAATATTGGATATACCCAATGTTACTATGGGAAGTAATGGAAGAGATTGCTGCCCCTTTGGCAATGATCTTTGCATCCTCACTGTCCACTGGAGTAGTACCAACTGATTGGAGGGTGGCAAATGTCATTCCCTTCTACAAGAAAGAGAATAGTGATAATTCTGGGAGTTACAGATCAGTCAGTCTTACTTCTGTGGTGGGCAAATTATTGGAGAGAAATCTGAGAGATAGTATTTATGATTGTTTCGAACAGCACAATTTGATTAGAAATAGTCATCATGGCTTTGTGAGGGGCAGGTCATGCCTCACACGCCTTACTGAATACGTTGAGGATGTGACAAAACAAATCAATGAAGGTAGATCAGTGGATGTGGTGTATCTGAATTTTAGCAAGGCATTTGATAAAGTTCCACATGGTAGGCTCATTCAGAAAGTAAGAGGCATGGGATTCAGGGAAATGTGGCTGTCTGGGAACAAAGATGGCTGTGCAATAGAAAACAGAGGGTGGTAGTTGATAGAAAGTATTCAGCCTGGAGCTTGGTGACCAGTGGTGTTCCACAAGGATCTGTTCTGGGACCTCTGCTCTTTGTGATCTTTATAAATGACTTGGATGAGGAAGTGGAAGGGTGTGTTAGTAAGTTTGATGATGACATGAAGGTTAGTGGAGTTGTGGACAGCATGGAGGGCTGTGGTAGGTTGCAACGAGACATTGACAGGATGCAGAGCTGGGCAAAGAAGTGGCAGATGGAATTCCAGAAAAGTGTGAAGCGATTCATTTTGGAAGGTTAAGTTCAAATGCAGATTGGAGGATTAATGGCAGGGTTATCGGCAGTGCGGAGGAACAGAGGGATCTTGGTGTCCACATCTGTAGATCCCTCAAAGTTGCTGCCCAGGTTGATAGGGTTGTAAAGTAGGCGTATGGTGTTTTGGCTTTCACTGGCAGGTGAATTGAGTTTAAGAGCTACAAAGTTATGCAGCAGCTCTATAAAACCATGGTTAGATCACACTTGGAATATTGTGCTCAGTTCTGTTTACCTCATTATAGGAAAGATGTGGAAGCTTTAGTGAGGGTGCAGAGGGGATTTATCAGGATTCTGCCTGGACTGGAGGGCAGGTCTTCTGAGGAAAGGTTGAGGAAGCTAGGGCTTTTTTCATTCGAGTGAAGAAGGATGAGAGATAATAAAATGTGAGGCTGGATGAACACAGCAGGCCAAGCAGCATCTCAGGAGCACAAAAGCTGACGTTTCGGGCCTAGACCCTTCATCAGAGAGGGGGATGGGGGGAGGGAACTGGAATAAATAGGGAGAGAGGGGGAGGCGGACCGAAGATGGAGAGTAAAGAAGATAGGTGGAGAGGGTGTAGGTGGGGAGGTAGGGAGGGGATAGGTCAGTCCAGGGAAGACGGACAGGTCAAGGAGGTGGGATGAGGTTAGTAGGTAGCTGGGGGTGCGGCTTGGGGTGGGAGGAAGGGATGGGTGAGAGGAAGAACCGGTTAGGGAGGCAGAGACAGGTTGGACTGGTTTTGGGATGCAGTGGGTGGGGGGGAAGAGCTGGGCTGGTTGTGTGGTGCAGTGGGGGGAGGGGATGAACTGGGCTGGTTTAGGGATGCAGTGGGGGAAGGGGAGATTTTGAAACTGGTGAAGTCCACATTGATACCATATGGCTGCAGGGTTCCCAGGCGGAATATGAGTTGCTGTTCCTGCAACCTTCGGGTGGCATCATTGTGGCAGTGCAGGAGGCCCATGTGTTCATCCAGCCTCACATTTTATTATCTTGGAATCTCCAGCATCTGCAGTTCCCATTATCTCTGATACTATCAAGGATGAGAGATGACTTGGTAGAGGTTTACAAGATGATGAGAGATGTAAATAAAGTGGATAGTCAGAGACATATTCCCAGGGCAGAAATGACTATTATGAGGGGGTATAATTTTAAGGTGATTGGAAGAAGATATAGGGAATATGTTAGAGGTAAGATCTTCACACAGAGAGTGGTGGGCATGAGGAATGCACTGCCAGCAGTGGTAGTGGAGTCAGATACTTTAGAGACTTTTAAACAAATCTTGGATAGGTACATGGAGGACAGTAAAATGTAGGGTATGCAGTGTAGATTGACTTTAGTAGTAGAATGGGTCAGCACAACATCATGGGCCAAAGGGCCTGTATTGTGCTGTACTGTTCTATGTTCTATGTTCTTAAGTGCAACAGAGGTTACTAGACCTATTCTCAAAATGGCAGGACTAAGAGATTGGGCAATTTGGCCTGTATTTGTTGGAGTTTTGGAGAATAAGAGGTGATTGTATTAAAACCTATAAAAGAAGACCATAAAACCATCACACATAGGAACAGAAATTAGGCCATTCAGCCAATTGGGTCTACTCCGCCATTCAATCATGGCTGATAAGATCCTCAACACCATTCTACCATTTTCTCCCTGAAACCCTTGATCCCCTTGATAATCAAGAACTTATAGAACATAGAACAGTATAGCACAGTACAGGCCCTTCGGCCCATGATGTTGTGCCAAACATTTTACCCAAATCAAAGGTCTATCTAACCTCTACCCCACCCTATACTAGCATCCATATACCTATCTAATAGCTGCTTGAATGCTCCTAATGAGGCCGACTCCACTACCCTCTCCAACAGTGCATTCCACGCCCCGACCACTCTCCGAGTAAAGAGCCTACCTCTGACGTCTCCCCAAATCTCCCTCCACTCACCTTAAAACTATGCCCCCTCATAATAGCTACCTCCATCCCAGGAAAAAGTCTCTGACTGTCCCACTCTATCTATACCTCTGCTCATTTTGTACACCTCTATCAAGTCACCTCTCGTCCTTCGTCATTCTAAAGAGAAAAGTCCTAGCTCTCTGAAACTTTTATCATCAGTCCCTCCCTCCATTCCAGGCAACATCCTGGTAAATCTCCTCTGCATCTTTTCCAACGCTTCCACATCTTTCCTGTAAACCTATCTATCTCGGTCTTAAACGCATTCAACGACCTGGCCTCCATAGCCTTCTATGGCAGTGAATTCCACCGATTCACCATTCTCTGGCTGAAGTAGCTTCTTTTTATTTCTGTTTTACAAGGTCTTCTCTGGGATACAGACCATTAGAAAATAGGTGACAGGTTTAGACAGAGGATCTGGATCGGCACAGGCTTGGAGGGCCGAAGGGCCAGTTCCTGTGCTGTAACTTTCTTTGTTCTTTGTTTACTCTAAGGCTGTGCCCTTGGGTCCGAGACTCTCCTACCAATGGAAGCACCTTCCCATCATCCACTCTGCCCAGGCCATTCAGTGTTCTGTAAGTTTTAATTAGATTCCCCCTTATGCTTCTAACACTGAAAAGGATAGACAGGGCTCATGCAGATGAGATGTTTCCCCTGGTGGAGGAGTCAAGAACTGGGGTACAAATTACAAATAAGGTGATGCCACATAGGTTTGTGAAGAGGATAAATATTTTCACTCAGAGGATTGTGAACTTTTGGAACTCTCAGTCGCAGAAGACTGTGGAAGCACAGTCTTTAGGTGTGCTTAAGGCAGAGATTGACAGGTTTCTGAGGTACAGGTTATGGGGACAGGGTGAGTAAAAGACAACAATGCTAAATAGGACAGACTTTACACAGATCTAGCAACACAAGACTGGGTATCCACAAGGCGCTGTGGGCCATCAACAGAAGCAGAATTGTACTCCAGCTCAATCTCTAACCTTATGGCCCGGCAGACCCCCCCACTCAACCATTACCATCAAGCTAAGGGATCAAAAAGTAAGTTGCTGGAAAAGGTCAGCAGGTCTGGCAGCATCTGTGAAGGAAACAACAGAGTTAATCTTTCGGGTCTGGTGGCCCTTCCTCAGAACCTGACCTGAAATGTTAACTCTGTTTTTTCCTTCACAGATGCTGCCAGACCTGCTGAGCTTTTCCAGCAGCTTCCGTTTGTGTTCCTGATTTACAGCATTCACAGTTCTTTCAGTTTTTATTAAGCCAAGGGATCAAACCTGGTTTAATGGAGAGTGCAGGAGGGCATGCCAGGAGCAGCACGAGGCATACCTGAAGATGAGGTGTCAACCTGGTGAAGCCACCAAACAGGACTACGCGCATGCCAAACAGTGAAAGCAACAAGTGATAGACAGAGCTAAGTGATCTCACAACCAACAGATCAGATCTAAGCTCTGCAGTCCTGCCACATCCTGCAGTGAATGGTGGTGGACAATTAAATGACTCACTGGAGGAGGAGGAGGCTCCACAAATATCCCCATCCTCAATGATGGAAGAACCAAGCACATCAGTGCAAAAGATAAGGGTGAAGCCTTTCGCAGCAAACTTCTGACACCAGTCTCCAGCCAATTCGATTCACTCCACGTAATATCCAGAAACGATTGGAGACACTAGATACTGCAAAGGCTGCGGGCCCTGACAACATTCTGGCAATATACTGAAGACTTGTCCTCCAGAACTTGCTGCTCCCCAAGCCAAAATGTTACAACACTGTTACAGTTACAACACTGGTATCTACCTGACAATGTGAAAAATTGCCCAGTGTCTCCAGTACACGAAAACCAGGACAAATCCAACCCGGCCAATTACCACACCATCACTGTCCTCTCGATCATCAGTAAAGTGATGGAAGGTGTCAGTAACAGAACTATCAAGCAGCACCTGCTCAGCAATAACCTGCTCAGTGACGCTCAGTTGGGTTCCACCAGGGCCACTCAGCTTCTGATCTCATTACAGCCTTGTTTCAAACATGGACAAGACAGCTAAATTCCAGAGGTGAGGTGAGAGTGACAGCCCTTGATATCAATGCTGTATTTGACCGAATGTGGCATCAAGGAACCTCTGGCAAAACTGGAATCAGTAAGTATCAAGGGCAAACTTTCTGGTGATTGGAGTCATACCTGACACATAGAAGATGGTTGTGGTTGTTGTAGGTCAATCATCTTAGATCCAGGACATCTCTGCAGGAGTTCCTGAGGGTAGTGTCCTCAGCTCAACCATCTTCAGTTGCTTCATCAATGATCTGGCTGCATGATGAAGAGAGGAAGTAGGGATGTTTGCTGATGATTGCACAATGTTCAGAACCGTTCTTGATTCCTTAGGTACTGAAGCAGTCCATGTTCAAATGCAACAAGATCTGGACAATATCCAGGCTTGGGCTGACAAAAGGCAAATGACATTCATTCCACACAAATGCCAGGCCATGACCATCACCAATAAGAGACAAGCTAACCATCACCCCTTGACATTCAATGATGTCAACATCACTGAATTTCCTACTATCAATGGGGATTACCATTGACCAGAAACTCAACTGGACTCACCACATAAACACAGTGGCTACAAGGGCAGGTCAGAAGCTGGGAATACTGTGGCGAGTAACTCACCTCCTGACTCCCCAGAGCCTGTCCACCATCTACAAGGCACAAGTCAGGAGTGTGATGGAATACTCCCCATTCACCTGGATGGGTACAGCCCCAACGACACTCAAGAAGCTTGGCACCATCCAGGACAAAGCAGCCACTTGACTGGCACAACACCTACAAGTATCCACTCCCTCCACCACCGATGTTCAGAGCAGCAGTGTGTGCGATCTATGAGATGTACTGCAGAAATTCACCAAACCTCCTCAGACAGCATCTTCCAAACACATGACCACTCCCATCTAGAAGGGCAAGGGCATCAGACATATGGGAACACTACCATGTCCAAGTTCTCCTCCAACTCACTCACCATCCAGACTTGGAAATATATAGCCATTCCTTCACCATTGCTGGGTCAAAATCCTGGAATTCCCTCCCTAATAGCATTGTGGGTCAACCCAAAGCAGAAGGAATGCAGCGGTTCAAAAATACAGCTCACCATCACCTTCTCAATGGTCATCAGGGTTAGGCAAGAACTGCTGGCCATCCAGAGACACCCACATTCCACAAATGAATAGAAAAAAAAACTCTGATGTACAGGGCTATGGGGCTATGGTGAGTAAAACACAACACAATGTTTGTTCAACCATGATCTTATTGAATAGTGGTGCAGTTTTCATGGGCTGAATTGCCTTCTCCTGTTCTTACGTTCCTGTGTTGCTTTGTTCCTCAGATTTCAATAAGGAGAGAAGATAGTGTTGAGGTAATGTTATTAAACTATTAATCCAGAGGTCCTGACCAATGGCCTTGGGATGCAGATAGAAATTCAATCATGGCAAATAATGGAAGTCATCTTCAAATGTTAAAAATATGATTGACATCGAGCCTCAGTTGCAGTGACCATGTATCAATAACCATTAAGGCAAATCTGGTTCAGTGTTGCTTTAGGGAAGAAGATCCTCACATGGTTGTAGCCAGGCCTCAGCAATGCAATTGACTTTGAATTTCGCCCTGCAATGGCAGAGTAAGCCGTTCATTTCAGTGGGAATTAAGGATAATCTAGCCAGTGTTGCCCACATCACATGAGAAAGTTAAAAAAAAGTTTCACCTATTTTTCCAACATCAGGGATGTAATTGTGAGGGTGGAAACAGGTAAATTGGCACAGTGGCTCAGCGGCTAGCACTGCAGCCTCACAGCACCAGGGACCCGGGTTCGATTCCAGCCTCAGGTAACTGTCTGTGTGGAGTTTGCACATTCTCCCCGTGTCTGCGTGGGTTTCCTCCGGGTGCTCTGGTTTCTTCCCACAATCCAAAGATGTGCAGGCTAGGTGGATTGGCTGTACTAAATTGCCCGTAGTGTTCAGGGGTGTGTGGGGTATAGGGGGATGGGTCTGGGTGGGATGCTTCAAAGGGCAGTGTGGACTTGTTTGGCCGAAGGGCCTGTTTCCACACTGTAGGGAATCTAATCTAATCAAAAAAATTTGAGGGCCAGGGAATGGCTAAGTATTCCTACTCTTGTTAGCCCACAAGCTGCTTTCAATACTGCCTTCAGCTCCCAGTTTTCTTAAGCCTCAAGATACCCATCAAATAGATATGAAATCTGGAAAGAAATAAAATCTGAGACACACAACCTCAGTAACATACTTTCATGACTGCAGCTTCTCGAGAGCGAGTAAATTTTTTTCATCTCCCCAGCTTCCACCTGCCTTCTGAAAACTAGAGATGGCCACATTGGGTAATATTTCTGTCTTTCTTTATTCCAAACACTCAATCTTCTTTGGGAATGGAAACAAATGTAACTCTGAAAGGAACAAGCAGATGAGGGTGGTAAGGTGAAAGGTGAGAACTGGAATAAATTGATGGGTTGAATAGAATTTTTCAGTGCTGTATGGTGCTATTAAACAGATGTTCTTGACCACAAGATGTTTGCGAATGGAAATCTTTTGGCAGAGACAACATATATGAGGTTCAGTAATTTGAGGTAATCAGAACTGCAGATGCTGAAGAATCCGAGATAACAAAGTGTGGAGCTGGATGAACACAGCAGGCCAAGCAGCATCTTAGGAGCACAAAAGCTGACGTTTCAGGCCTAGACCCTGATGAGGATCTAGGCCCGAAACATCAGCTTTTGTGCTCCTAAGATGCTGCTTGGCCTGCTGTGTTCATCCAGCTCCACACTTTGTTATTTTAGGTTCAATAATTTGTTTATGTACATTTTTATTGATTATAATTGTCTCTCCTCTTTGTTCCAGATTCCAAAATAATTCAAAGATAAGTGGCAGGATTAAACACGGGTCTTAGAGTCCAATGGATATTTTGCTTTTCCCAGATATAAGCTTAGATCTGGGTTTTTGGATAAAACTATTAATATAATGCTCACAAATAACTGAATCACTCTTAAAGGAACTGAAAATTTTAATCAAACAAAATACTGTGGATGCTGGAAATCTGATATAAAAACAGGATACGAGAGAAACTCAGCAGGTCTGACAGCATTTGTGAAGAGAGAAACAGAGATAATATTTTGAGTTTTGTTTCTCTCTCCCATAGATGCTGCTAGGCATGTTGACTTTATCCAGCACTTTCTGTTTGTGAAGATCTAATGTTGACTGTAAAGCTATAGAGAAACATTTATTTCACAGAAAACTATGGATCACAAATTTTACAGATTTAGTGACTGTACATAAATTTAAACATTAAGGAAATTTAGCATTTTTGCCCTTGACCCACAATCTCTCACCTTCCCAAACAATCACATTCTCAAATCCCTAACGCCACAGAAACCTGTCATTCTTGTACTCAGCTGAGATGACAATCAAATTTCCCCAAGGAATTGAATTTTACTCTTTCACCTGAGCCTTCCAATTATAGAGCAGAGCCATGTTTCACTGGGCATTGAGAGAACATTTTTCTTTAGTCCAAATGCAGCACATTTCAAGGATATGGTACCAAATTTATCCCTACAGCTGTAGTTGACCCACTTTCCATGCCAAAGTAAGACAGATGAAGGTGAAAACTTCAGGGAGGAACTGTTTCCATGATTAATTTAAGTGCTTTACTTGTCCCAGAACTGAACAGAAAAAGGGGCAGCTTGTTGTATAAATCTTGAGTTGCTACATCTAGCTACGATATTGCCTCAGATCGTGAGTATTCCACAGGAAAAGCCGTGATTAAAAGACACACCATTGTTTAGTTAACAGAATAATGAACAAAATGCAGCACTTGTCTGGGACAATTCATGGACGAATTCTTGCTACCAGCACAAAAACATTTTTAATTCTTCACACCAGTGGCATATGGACGCTGAGTCATAATATATTCAAAGCTGAGACAATTAGATTTTTGATCCACAGGTGATCCAAGGGTTTCAGGAAAACAAGCAGGAAAATCATCTTTATAAATGACTTGGATGAGGAAGTGGAAGGGTGGATTAGTAAGTTTGCTGATGGCACAAAGGTTGGTGGAGTTCTGGACAGTGTGGGGGGCTGTTGCAGGTTGCAGTGAGACATTGACAGGATGCAGAGCTGGGCAAAGAAGTGACAGATGGAATTCAACCCAGAAAAGTGCGAAGTGGTTCATTTTGGAAGGTCGAATTTTATTGTAGAATACAGGGTTAATGGGCAATTCATTGAGTGTATTTAAGACGGAGACAGATAGATCTTGATTGGTAAGGGAAATGGGGGTTACAGGGAGAAGGCAGGAGAATGGGGTTGAGAAATATATCAGCCATGATTAAATGGTAGAGCTAATGTGATGGGCTGAATGGCCTAATTCTGCTCCTATATCTTATAGCCTTATCATCTTATGGCCTCATCTTCAAGTTATATCTTATGGAATGTTTATTCTTATTTCATAATTATTTAGTGAATGCCCAAAGACAAGCATTAAAAATAGTTAAATTGTTGGGAGAATGAGTAATTGCAGCCACTGTAGACAGGAATGGTCTTTCAAAGTGGTCTGTATCAGGAGCAATTTCCTATCTCCATTTTGTAAAGCAGCAATTAACAGTAAGTATTTTTGCAGGAAACAGCTCAATCGTTTACAGGATGGGGGGTAATTTGTACAGTGGACAACAGAAGAATAATGCACCCAATCTTGGAAATTTCATTAGGTAAAGGGCCACTGGTACATACTGATGTTCATAATTTACCTAACCTCCTTTTTAGGTTTCAAAATACACAGATGAAGCAACTGTATCCCCCTCAAAACATCATAATCAGCTTCTGAGAAAGCTAAGACATGGGTGAAAATTTGGAGAAAGATCACCCTGTATGACATTGTCTTGCATTATGGCTCGTCCAAGGGCCAAATGGGCTGAAAATCATGGCCAAGAGTGTCTTGTTGGGAATAATGAAGTGTTGTAGTTGGAAGTGCAATGAGCATGAAGAGAAGATTTTGTAAGGAGCCTGTTCTCCAATCTGTTTCTCCTGCTCTTGTTGTGTCTTCAGGTACAGCACACATGATTGCAGGAACATCGAAAGTAGAGGAGATGGGACAATTGGAGGAACTGGAGCATGCAGCATGTGAGATGCTGAGGAATTAAGCCAAAAAAGAACTTCCACAAGTTTGCGAAGCTGGTGGCATCACAGGTTAGTCTAATACAATGAGGGGCTGGGTGCATGGCATGCATTTAAGCTGAGATGGGGAAAGTTAAATGGAGATGTGATAGGCAAGGTTTTTACAGAGACAGTGGTAGGTGTCTGGAACCTGAAGCCAGAGTTCTTGGTGGAGGCAAATACGATCAGGGTGTTTAGGGGACTTTTGGATAAACATATGAATGTGCAAAGAATGGAGGGATTGGGACCAAGGGCAGGCAGAAAGGTTTAGTTTACTTTGGCATTATGCTCGGCGCAATGCCATAGACAAAGGGCCCATTCCTGTGCTGTATCGTTCTGTGTTCTATAAAGGGAAAGAAAGTGGCCAGAAGCAATGAATAAAATAGAGCTCTGCAGATGCTGAGAATCAGAAACGAAAACATAAATTGCTGGAAGAACCAGGCAGGTCTGGCAGTATCAGTGGAGAGAAAGCTGAGTTAATGTTTCAGACCCTTCTTCAAAACATTTAGAAGACTGCACTTTGGAAAAAAGAATACAGGCATGGACTATTTTCTAAACAGTGAGAAAATTCGTAAAGCAGAAGTACAAAGGGATCTGGGAGTGTTGGTCCGGGATTCTCTAAAAGTTAACTTGCAGGTAGAGTCCGTGATTAAGAAAGCGAATGTAATGTTGTTGTTTATCTCAAGAGGGTTGGAATATAAAAGCAGCGATGTGCTTCTGAGGATTTATAAAGCTCTATTAGGCCCCATTTAGAGTACTGTATCCAATTTTGGGCCCCACACCTCAGGAAGGACATACTGGCGCTGGAGCGTGTCCAGCAGAAATTCACATGGATGATCCCTGGAATGCTAGGTTTAATGTACGATGAATGACTGAGGATCCTGGGATTGTATTCATTAGAGTTTAGGACGTTGAGGGGAGATCTAATAGAAACTTACAAGATAATGTATGGCTTAGAAAGGGTGGACGCTGGGAAGTTGTTTCCATTAGGCGGGGAGACTAGAACCCGTGGGCGCAGCCTTAGAATTAGAGGGGGTAAATTTAAAATGGAAATGAGGAGACATTTCTTCAGCCAGAGAGAGGTGGGCTTGTGGAATTTATTGCCACAGAGTGCAGTGGAGGCCGGGACATTAGATGCCTTCGAGACAGAGTTCGACAAATTCTTGATCTCACAAGGAATCAAGGGCTACGGGGAGAGTGCAGGGAAGTGGAGTTGAAATGCCCATCAGTCATGATTTAAATGGCGGAGTGGACTCGATGAGCCGAATGGCCTTACTTCCACTCCTATGTCTTATGTCTTATGGTCTTATGGATATCAATTACTCACTGCAGTATTTCTAGCCTTTGACCTGCTCTTGTAGCCATAGTATTTATATAGCTAGTCCAGTTCAGTTTCTGGATAATGGAAAGACCCAGGGTGTTGGTGGTGGGGTTGAGGGGGTGGGGGCGGGAGGGATTTTCATTGTTGGCAATGTCATTGAATGTCAAATGGAAAAAGTTAGATTGTTTCTTACTGAAGATAGCTTTTGTGTGGCATGAATGTTACTTTCCACATTTCAGACCAAATCTGAACATTGTCCAGATCTTGTTGCATTTGAACACGGACTGCTTTGCTTTCTGAACATTGTGTAATCATCAGTGAACATCCCATCTTCTGACCTTATCATGGAGGGAAGGTCATTGATGAAGCAGCTGAAGATGTTTGGGCCAAGGACACTACCCTAAGGAACTCCTGCAGAGATGTCCTCGAGCTGAGATGATTGATTTCTAACAATGATGTTGATGGCCCACAGTGCCTCATAGATGCCCAGCCTTGAGCAGCTAGATCTGTTCAAAGCCTGTCCCATTTAGCACTGGGATACTTTCACACATCGATGTAAGGTATTATAAATGGGAAGATGGTACATATGTCCCAAGGACTGCCTGGTGGCCACCTTTACTGATGCTGTCTTGGCTATTTAAGTGATGTTGATAGAAGGATCAGTATTGAACAGAAGGCTCTCTTTCAAAATAGTTTGATGGATATTTTTCAATCAACCTAAAGGTGTAGATGAGATCTTAGTTAAGGGTCTGATTTGAAAGGCGGATAAATCAACAGTTTAGCTGGAGTAATAGTTTTGGTCTTGGACTCAAGTCTTGGACCTGGACATTAACGCACAACCATCTGAATCTGAGACAAGTGCTACCAACTAAACCAAATGTGACTGACAAATGCCTCGATAAAGATATTGGATTTTCTTGAAAGAAAAGAAGAATGACAAATAATATAAATATGTTCCCTGAACTGCTGTGGGCTGTGAATCCATTACTGCCTCATCAAGGATTGTGTCAATAAAGACTATTTAAAAAGTATTTTGGAGTCTAGTCCTCGAGTGCCAGGTGATCCAATAAATCGATCAAAATGTGTCACAAATTGCAAACACTGTTACGAAAGGTGGGTTAGTGGGTGATTATCAACTTGCTATTTCTGGGAATTCATTGTGCACAAATCAGCTCTGAGTTTCTTACTTTATAATGTAATAATCCCTCAAAAATACTTCATTGCTTTCAAGTGCTTTGAAGCGTTCTAAGTCAAGACAATTGCTATAAAAGTAAAGCTTTTTCTTTCTTTGCGTTTCAAATGTCAGTGGCTTATTCATAAAATCTGATCTATTCTGGAGGTGATGATGTGTGTGGACTACATCAAGCAAACTTTATGATTTTCATACCAGCCACTAAACATCAACAGCAGAAATCAATCTCCCTAACTGGAGGAAACCCTCCATTGCCCATCACCAAACACAGATATTAATGTTGAAAGCATTGGCAAGGTAATAAAGGCTTTGATTTATTATTCATGACAGTGGGTAATACATTACATGGTCTTGGGACTTAAAAGTGTATCATGAAAGATGTGATTGTAGTTCAGGCCATCTCCAGTGTAGGTGGAAAAGCTTATGGCCCTTTCTTTCACTAATGATTTTCATAAAGTTGTTTTATTGAGGCTGGTTGGCTTGCCGAGCTGGTTTGTTGTTCCGCAGACGTTTCGTTACCATGCTTGGTAACAACCTCAGTGTAGCCTCTGATGAGGTGTTGGTGTGTTTTCCCACTGGTTTTTAAACTCTGGGGTCCGTTGCAATGGATTGCCTCACTTCTGGGTTTCCTCCGTATTGGAATGCATATGGGGTTGAGTTCAATGTGTCTATTAATAGCATGCTTCGTGGAGTGCTACTCTTCCGGGGATTCTCGTGCCTGTCTCTACCTAGCCTGTCCCAGGGATTTGGTGTTGTCCCAGTTGAAGTCGTGATTCCCCTTGCCCATGTGGATTGAGATGAATGAGTATTGGTCATGTCTTTTTGCAGCCAGTTGGTGTTTATGTATTCTTGTTGTGAGTTTCCTTCCTGTCTGTCAGATGTAGTGTTTCTTGCAGTTTTATCAGAGGCTGCACTGAGGATGTTCCCCAGCAGAGTAACGAAACGTCTGCGGACCAACAAACCAGCTCGATGAGCCAAACAACCTCAACACCCACAACCCAAGTTACAGATCTCCTCCAAAATCTTAAATTTGTTTTATGTTAGACCGCATATTATCATAGAGACCAAGCCAGGTCTTCCAGATTTGCATGATGTAAGATTTCAATTTGGAATCAGAGGCTGTCTTGAAGGTGGTTTGTGCTCATGAGAGGAGGTTATTACAAAGCAACATTAAGAAGCCCCCTTCATCGTGGGCTGAAGGGCCCGTTCCTGTGCTGCACAGTTTGTAACTGTTTAAATCTGATGTACAAACTAAATAGACAAGAAAGCTATGTGACCTGTCACAGGTAAATGTAAAAACATAGAAGATAGGAGCAGGAGTGATGGAAGGTGTCATCAACAGTGCTCACGCAGCACCTGCTCAGCGGCGTCCAGTTTGGGTTCCGCCAGGGCCACTCAGCTCCTGATCTCATTACAGCCTTGTTTCAAACAAGGACAAAAGAGCTGAATGCCAGAGGTGAGGTGAGAGTGACAGCCCTTGAAATCTAGGCTGCATTCGATTGAGTGTGGCATCATGGAGCCCTGGCAAAACTGGAATCAATGGGCATCAGGGGACAAATTCTCCATTAACTAAAGTCATACCCGGCACATAGGAACATGGTTGTGGTTGTTGGAGGTCAGTCTTCTCAGCTCCAGGACGTCTCTGCAGGAGTTCCTCAGGATAGCATCTTCGGCCCAACAACTATTAGCTGCATCAACAATGACCTTTTATGTCCGATGCTCAGTAGCAGCAGTGTACACTATGTACAAGATTCACTGCAGAAATTCACCGCAGATCCTCAGACAGCACCTTCTAAACCTAAAACCACTTCCATTTAGAAGGACAAGGGCAGCAGATGCATGGGAGCCCAACGAACTGCAAGTTCCCCTCCAAGACACTCACCATCCTGACTATTTCTTCACTGTTGCTGGGTCAACATCTTGAAATTCCCTCTCGAATAGCATTGTGTGTCAACCTACAGCAGGTGAACTGCAGCAGCTTAAGAAGGCAGTTCACCACCACCTTTTTAAGGGCAACTAGGGATGGGCAATAAATGCTGGACCAGCCAGCAATGCTCATGTCTCAGAAAACAATTTTTTTTAAAAAATTGGTTTGATTTGTGAAGAAGAGACAAGGCTTCAAAAATGTCAAAAACCATTGAGCACAGAGATGATGGATTGAATCAATTGATTCTGTGTTAGGACATTTATGATACTCTTCTATTTCCTCAAGGCAGCAACCTGCTCAAATTGGGTAAATTTACTCAAACAATAAACTCACTTTCCTATGCTTACATCGCACCATTGCAACGTAAAGGGAAAAAAATTCTCTGTTTAGCAATTTATCATTTATTGCTTGGACTCAGCTGCACAGCGCAAAAATTTTTGTTCACTCAATTAGCCAGAAAACAGCCAAGGCTTCCAGATCTTTCTATGGTTTCTACATCTGCTAACGTAAACGAAATGAATCCTGAGAATTTTTTTCGACATTGAGATGATCCCTTTTAGGGCAAAGTTTTTGTTTTGTCACTTTATTTTCAAGCAGCTGTTTTTCCGACTGGGTCAAAATGATCAAACTGTTAAATATGATCCTCCAAACCACACGACTGACAGCAGAGAAGTGAAATATCTGTCTACCCCTGGAATTAAACCAAGGACAGACAGTTAATTATGGAACAGGTACACACTTGAGCAGGATTTTTGAAGACTTCCTGTAGTATATCAGTTTGGAGGAACACAGATGTCATGGCAGAGAAAGTGTCAAAAGATTTGCCTGTTTACACAAAACTGGATGATTGATGCAATTTGTAAACAATCAGTAATTGGTTCAGGACACTAAGGAGACTTCCTCATAGTTGATAAAACCCATTTACTTCAACTGAAATGCGAAAGGAAGAACATTTTTATATACTTTCAGCAAATTGGCAATAACTGTACAGTGGTACAGCAGCATTTTGCTGTAACTAGATTGTAGTTGAAAGTTTGTGATTATTTTATTCCCTGTGTAATGAAAAACACTGCAAATTTTCAGATAAAATGTTATGATGACTTTAAACAGCAGTTCAGTCAGTAGGATCACCCCTGAATCACAAGCTTGAAGATTTAAATCTCACCCCAGGATCTGAGCACAGAAAACAAGGGTAACATTTCACAGCAGTGCTACCAGAATGTTGTATTGTTGGGGTTCGGTTTTTCAGATAAAATATTAACCAAGCCCCTGCCTGCTCTCTCAGTAGGAGATGCAAAGTCACATGCATGGCACTATTCTGAAGAAAAGCAGGGGTTATCCCTAGTTCCTTCACTCCAATGAAGAATACCAGGTAGTCTGAAACACAGTATTGATGGGCAGAAATATCCTGGAAGTGGATCAACAATCACCAAGAGGGTTCTTACAGACTGGCATATCATATGCTAATACCTGTGGATGTGGTCTATGTGTGGCTGGTGTGCATGGAGCATGGTCCGGGATGCTGGTGTCCAGTGGAGATCTGTTGGAACAAGCAATGAGTTGAAGTCACCAGCTATCCATTCTGACTTACAGGTTGAGAATCCTTTACATTCAACTTGTTCAGCGCATTTGATAAAATAGTAAGCTGAATATTAATAAGGTGAGGTGTAATGTTAATAAGGCATTGAATAAGCAAAAATCCTCCTTGTCCATGTGGATTGAGATGAATGAATATTGTGTACAGTTCTGGTCACCGCATTATAAGAAGGATGTGGAAGCTTTGGAAAAGGTGCAGAGGAGATTTACTTGCCTGGTATGGAGGGAAGGCCTTATGAGGAAAGGCTGAGGGACTTGAGGCTGTTTTCGTTAGAGAGAAGAAGGTTGAGAGGTGACTTAATTGAAACATATAAAATAATCAGAGAGTTAGATAGGGTGGATAGGGAGAGCCTTTTTCCTAGGATGGTGACGGCGAGCACGAGGGGGCACAGCTTTAAATTGAGGGGTGAAAGATATAGGACAGATGTCAGAGGTAGTTTCTTTACTCAGAGAGTAGTAAGGGAATGGAACGCTTTGCCTGCAATGGTAGTAGATTCGCCAACTTTAGGTACATTTAAGTCGTCATTGGATAAGCATATGGACGCACATGGAATAGTGTAGGTTAGATGGGCTTGAGATCAGTATGACATGTCAGCACAACATCGAGGGCCGAAGGGCCTGTACTGTGCAGTAATGTTCTATGTTCTATGTTCTAGGTCATGTCTTTTTGCAGCCAGTTGGTGTTTATGTACGCTTGTTATTATTTTCCTTCCTGTTTGTCCGATGTACTGTTTCTTGCAGTTTTATCAGAGGCTGCACTGAGGATGTTCCCCAGCAGGGTAACAAAACGTCTGCAGACCAACAAACCAGCTCGACGAGCCAAACAACCTCAACACCCACAACCCAAGTTACAGATCTCCTCCAAAATCTTAAATTTGTTTTATGTTAGACCACATATTATCCTAGAGACCAAGCCAGGTCTTCCAGATTTGCATGACGTAAGATTTCAATTTGGAATCAGAGGCTGTCTTGAAGGTGGTTCGTGCTCATGAGAGGAGGTTATTACGAAGCAACATTAAGAAGCCCCCTTCATCGTGGGCTGAAGGGCCCGTTCCTGTGCTGCACAGTTTGTAACTGTTTAAATCTGATGTACAAACTAAATAGACAAGAAAGCTATGTGACCTGTCACAGGTAAATGTAGAAACATAGAAGATAGGAGCAGGAGGAGGCCATTCAGTCCTTTGGGTCTGCTCCACCATTCTTTATAATCATGACTGATTGTTCAACTCAATAGCCTAATCTTGTTTTCTCCCATAGCCTTTGATACCATTTGCCCCAAGTGCTATATCTAGCCACCTCTTGAATACATTCAATATTTTGGCACCAATTACTTCCTGTGGTAATAAATTCCACAGACTCACCACTCTCCTGATCTCTGTCCTAAATCGTCTACCCTGAACCTTCAGACTGTGACCCCTGGTTATCGACACACGCACCAAGAACATCCTCTGCTAACTGCCTAGAGCTGTTAGAATTGTATAAGTGTCTATGAGAGCCCCTCCTTATTCGTCTGAGCTCCAGAGAAAACAATCCCAACCTAGTCAACCTCTCCTCATACGTCAGATCCACCATCCCTGGCATCAGCCTGATTAACCTTCGCTGCATCTCCTCGAGAGGAAGAGGATCCTTCCTCAGAGAAGGAGACCAAAACTTCACACAATATTCCAGGTGGGGTCTCACCAAGGCCCTGTATAACTGTAACAACACATTTCTGCTCCTGGACTCAAAACATCTCACGATGAAGGCCAACATACCATTTGCCTTCTTTACCGCCTGCTGCACCTGCATGCTTACCTTCAGCAACTGAGTGCACACGGATACCCAGATGCCACTGCACACTCCCCTGTCCCAGTTTCCAGCCATTCAGGTTGGAATCTTCCTTCTTATATTTGCTTCCACTGTGAATAACTTCACATTTATCCAAATTATACTGCACCTGCCATTGATTTGCCCACTCAACCAACCTGTCCAGATCAAGCTGAAGGATTACTGCATTCTCATCACAGCTCACCCTCCCACACAACATAGTATCTTCTGCAAATTTTGAGATGTTACATTTTGATCCCGCATCCAAATCATTGATACATATTGTGAATAGCTGGGATCCCAGCACCGATCCTGTGGCACCCGACTAGGTACTGCCTGCCGATTGAAAAGGACTCGTTAATTCCTACACTTTGTTTCCTCTCTGCCAATCAGTTTTCTACCCATCTCAATGCACTTCCCCTGATCCCATGCATTTTAATCTTGCACATTAATCTCTGATGTGGGGCTTTGTCAAACACTTTCTGAAAGTCCAAATATGCCACATCGACTGGCTGTACTTTGTCAACTCTACTAGTCACGTCTTCATAGAATTCCAACAGAGATGTTAAGAGTGACTTCCCCTTCATAAATCCATGCTGACTCTGTCTGATCCTGCCATTGATTTCTAAATACTTTGCTATAAAGTCCTTGATAATGGATTTGAGAATTTTCCCCATAATGATGTTAGGTTTACTGATCTTTAATTCCCTATTTTTCTCTCTACCTCCCTTATGAATATTGAAATAACATTAGAAGTACTTAAATCTGCAGGAGCTGTTTCAGAGTCTATAGAATCCAGGAAGATAACCACCAATGCATTTCCAGAACCACTTCCTTAAGTACGGTGGGATGTAGGTTATCAGGGCCTGGGGATTTATCCTCCTTCAATGCCATCAATTTTCTCTGCACTATTTCTCTACTAATATTGATGTCCCTAAATTCTTCCCTCTCACTAAATCTTGCATTCTCCAACATGTCTGGAATCTGATTTGTGTCATCTTTTGCAAAGACAGAACAAAGGTATGTATTTGGTTGCTCAGCCAATTCTTTGTCCCCTATTATATATTCCCCCATTTCCATCTGTAGGGGACTTTCATTTGTCTTTGCCAACCTCTTTCTCTTCACGTACCTATAAAAACTCTTCATGCCACTCTTTATGTTCCCTGCAAGCTTACCTTTGTAGATAACAAGGTGTAGAGCTGGGTGAACACAGCAGGCCAAGCAGCATGGGAGGAGTAGGAAAGCTGACATTTCAGCTGTAGACCCTTCTTCAGAAAATCAGTAAGTTTACTTTTGTAGTCTGTTTTCCCCTTCTGAGTCAATCTCTTGGTCCTTCTTTGCTGAATCCTAGACTGCTCCCAATCCTCTGACATTTTATTTTTCTTGGCCAATCTGTACACTTCTTCCTTTGATTGAATACTATCTCTAATTTTCTTTGTAAGCCATGGATTGGCCCTCTTACCCATTTTGGTTTTGTGACAGACAGAAATAAACAGATGTTGCAGATCCCCCATTCGTTCCTTGAATGTTTGCCATTCTTATTCACTGCCATCCCTGTAAGTAACTTCCCCAATCTATCAAGGCCAACTTACGCCTCATATCTTCATAGTTTCCTTAATTATGATCAGGTGCAGTCAGTTTCCAGGTCCTGGATGATAAATATGTGAAAATGCAGAATGAGTCCTTGGCAACAACTTCTGCAGTGTTAAGAAGTTCTTCTGTGGTTTTTTTGCCCAAATTCCAGAATCTACCTTTTCAGGATTATCAAACTGGGTCCCTAGAACATTATACGGATCTCTGGATTAACTGACCAGTGATAATACCATGGGGCCAACGCCTTTTTCCTTTCAATGTTGAACACAATGAAAACTGAAAAAAGAATAACAAAAGTTTCAGTGTCAATGAGTCATTGAGTTACATGGCACAGACCAGGCCCATCAGCCCATCCAGTCAGTGCTGACAAAAATCATTCTAAATCTACATAAATCCCACTTTCCAACATATAGCCCACTGCCTTGAATATCACGTCAATTCAAGTGCTCATCTGTGTGCTTTTTAGAGGTTGTGAGGTTACCCATCTCAACTACACTCCCAATCCATGCATTCCAGATTCCTACCAATCTCTATGTAAAAACATCTTTCATCAAATCCCTTCTAAATGTCTTGCCTTTCACCTTAACATTATGCCCCTTATTATTGACCTTTTAACTAAGGGGAATTATTGCATCTTATCCACCCTGTTCATGCCTCTCATGATCTTATGCATCTTAATCATATCCCCTCAGCCTTCACTGCTCCAAACAAAATAACCTGAGTTTATCCAGCCCCTCTTTATCACTCAATGCTCCATCCCAGGCAACATCCCGGTAAATCTCTTCTGCTTCACTTCCTTCATGTAGTGAAGTGGCCAGAACTGCACACACCACTCCTCAAAAAATCAGTGATGAGAAGATTATGGTATCCTTTGACGCCACAGTTTTATTCACATCAATTAACATCCCACTCACCAAAAAAACAGTGGCAACATTCTAGAGGAAACAGCAATAGAGACCAGCAACTCCATCAGCAGTGACAACATACTTAAACTGCTAGAACTCTGCCTCGCTACACACTTCGATTTTAATTGTCAAATATGCAAATAGATCAATGGTACACCAATGGGATCACCCATCACAGGACTCATTGCAGAAGCAGCCGTGCAAAGACTAAAACATACCATCCTCGATAACAAAGTGTGCAGCTGGATGAACACTGCAGGTCAAGCAGTATCTTAGGAGCACAAAAGCTGGTGTTTTGGGCCTGGACACACCACTCTTCCCCGCATTCACCCTAAACTGTGGATCGAGTACATAGATGACACATTTGTCATCACTAATTGCAAAAATTTAGAAGAGACCCACCACCTCATCAACAACGTGTTCACATGAATGAAATCCACAAGGGAAGAAGAAACTAACAATCAACTTCTATTTCTTGATGTTTAAGTAGAACAATTGACAACGGGGAGTTCCAAACCTCTGTGTACAGAAAAGCAACCCATACTGATCAAATCCTCAACTTCCACAGCAACCACCCCAACGCCCACGAACAAACCTCCATTAGGACAATATTTAAATGGGCTAGGACACTAGGTCACACTGCAACACTCCAGAAGTGTGCAGGCAAGAGGAAGACGACCTGTATGAAATCCTCACTATAAACAGATATTCCTGCAACTTCATCCGCGGATGCCGAATAAATAGACAACAACAAGAGGACACAGTACGCCCTATCACACTGGCCACACTACCGTACATCAAGAACATATCAGAACTGACAACAAGATTCCTAAGACCACTAGGAATCATGGTGGCCCACAAGCCCACAGCCACCCGATGACAAACACTCAGAAGGATTAAAGACCCCATTCCCACAACATGCAGAACCAACGTGGTTTACAAAATACCATGCAATGACTGCCACAAACGTTACATTCGGACAGACAGGAAGGAAACTAGCCATCAGAATATATGAACATCAACTAGCAACAAAACGGCAAGACAAACTCTCCTTAATATCAGTACGCTCGGATAATGAAGGCCATCAGTTTAACTGGGACAAAGTAACCATAGTAGCCCAAGCCAAACTTAGGCAAGCACAGGAATTTCTGGAGGCATGGTCCTCCACTCGTAATGCAATCAAAAAAACATATAGAATTGGACCCCATATACAAACCTATACAATGCAAAACTGGAAATGACATTTTTCACCATAACAGACCAGACAGTATAAATTCCAAGCAGAGCAGAATACATCGAAGCTCCGCTTACTGATAGTCAGCATGGTTTTGTGCATGGAAAATTGTGTCTTACTTAGTATGCCCTTCTACATTGTCATCCAAATTGCTTATGTAAATGTTAAATGACAGGTCACACAGAACAATCTTTGTGGCACACTGTCTCCCACCGATAAGCCAGTTTTATATCCAATTGATTAGCTGTCCCTGGATCCCATGTGATCTAAGCTTACCCAGCATGTTGAAATATCTGAACAAAAACAAGCCAGCTCGGTGAGCAAGCCAACAACCAAATCTTTCCCTCTCATCTCCAACCTATGCCCTGAGGGTCATAAAGTCATACAGCATGGAAGCAGACCTTTTGGTCCAACTAACTGACCATGTTCCTAAACTAAACTAGTCCCAACTGCCTGCATTTGGCCCATATCGTTCCAGAAATTTTCTTTACGTGTACTTTTTTGAATGTCTTTTAAACATTGTTGCTGCACCTGCATCCACCACTTCTTCTGGTGGTTTGTTCCACACACTCGCCACTCTCTGTGTTGCCGCTCATATCCTTTCAAATCCAGTTTTGGACTCTCCTACCTTGGGGAAATCATTATGGCTATTCACCTTACCTATGGCCCTCATGATATAACCTCTGTAAGGCCACCCCTCAGCCTTATCAACTCCAGGGAAAAATGTCCCAGCGTATCCGACCTTTCCTTACACCTCAAACCCTCCAAACTCAGTACCATCCTTGTAAATAATTTCTGCACTCTTTCCAGTTTCACAGCACTTTCTGATAGAAGGACAACCAGAATTATACTCCACATATGGTCTTTCCAATGTTTTGTACAGCTGTAACATGATGTCCCAACCCCTGTACTCAATGGCCTGACTATGAAGGTAAGCATGTCAAACACTTTCTTCGCCACCCTCTCTATCTGCGGTGGCATTTTCAAGGAACTATGTAGCTCCACCCTTAGGTCTCTCTGTTGGACAACGCTCCACAAAACCTCCATTAACTGTGTAAGTCCTGCCCCTGGTTTGGCTTACCAAAATGCAACACCTTGCATTTAGCTGAATTAAACTCCATCTGCCATTCCTTGGCCCACCGGCAGAGCTGATCAAGATGATGACATACTTTTAAGTAATCTTCTTCAATGTCCACTATACCACCAATTTTGCTGTCATCTGCAGACTTACTAAGTATGCCCTTCTATATTGTTACCAAAATTGCTTATGTAAATGTTAAATGAGAGGTCACACAGAACAATCTTTGTGGCACACTGTCTCCCACCGATAAGCCAATTTTGTATCCAATTGATTAGCTGTCCCTGGATCCCATGTGATCTAACCTTATTAACCAGTCCACCCTGTGGTATCTTGTTCAAGTCCATGCAGGCAACTTCAACTGCTGTATCTTCTCTATCTTCTTCATTTCTTCGAAAAGCTCAAATCAAATTTGTGAGACACGATTTTCCATGCACAAAACCAGGCTGACTATCCCTAATCAGGCCTTGTCTTTCTCATTACAAGTAGATCCTGTCTTTCAGAATCCCCTCCAACGGCTCACCCACAACTGACATTTGGCTCATTGGTCTGTCGTTCCCTGACTTTTCTTTGCAGCCTTAAATAATGGTACCTATATCATTTATATATGTCACAAACAATACAGGACTCAGTAGTGATCTCTGTGATACACCACTGTACATAGAGGTCCAGTCATGCAAATAACCTTCTATCGCCATCCTCTGCCTCCTGTCAATTTTGAAAAGAAGTTGCCAAGTTACTTTGGATCCCATGAACTTTCATCAGTTCTTTATCAGTTTTTTTATGTAGGCTTTCCCATGGATTTGTTGAAATCCATACAATCTACATCAATTGTATTGCCCTCAATTACACACCTGATCATCACCTCAAAAAATTTAATCCAATTTGTTAGGCATGGCCTCCCTCTGACATAGCCACGCTGGCTATCCCGCATCAAACCTTGTCTCTCCAAGTGATGATTAATTTTCCCCATAAGAATTTTCTCTAATAGTTTTCCTACCACTGGAATTCCATTCACTGGCCTGTAATTCCCAGATTTATCTCTACCACCCTTCATGAAAGTGAAACTACGTGAGCTTTCCTCCAGTCCCCTGGTATTTCCCCTGTGAGCGGATAGCAATTAAAAATTTGGGTCAGAGCCACTGTAATTTCATCCCTGCCCTTTTATTATTCAGAAAATAAAACATTACTGAGACTAATTTGACAGTTGAGTATTCCTGAGAAAAGGCACGTTTTATCAAAGCTTTTCATGTTGCACTCATCAGGACAATTCACAAGAACTCCATTTTGGGGGGGAAGAATTAGCATTTACACTGCAGGAAAGAAAAGTGCTGATTGGTTGATAAGTGGACTCAGATAGCTTGAGATAATGACATGGAGAATGCAACCACTAATGCTGATTGGCAGTTAGCAGGTAGGCTTTGTTAAATTTTAAAGCAGACTGCTTGACTCTGATGGGTTAGGGCATTGCAGTAGAGAAATGTACCATTGAATGACTGACACCTATTCAGTTGAGTTGAATCAGGCACAGTGTGTATACATGTTCTCTCGGTTTGCAAAGAAGATTGCCCTGTTCATTAAAATATGAAACTTCCAGTACATGCAAGTACTCCCACACCTGAGACAGATTGACATTACAGCCTTGGTCCAAACATGGACGAAAGCTGAATTCCAGGGGTGAGGTGACAGCCCTTGACACCAAGTCTGGCATCAAGGAGCTCAGGAAAACAAACCGAGGGATCTCTCCGCTGCTTGCAAACATACCTAACACAAATGGAGATAGCTTTGATTAATAGAGATTTGTCATCTCTGCAGGACTTTTCAGGATATCTCCAGGAGTTCATCAAGGTAGTGACATACACACAACTATCTTCAGCTTGTTCACCAATGCACCTTCGTCCATCATAAGGTCAGAAGAGGGGACATTTGCTGATGACTGCACAATGTTCAGCACCATTCATGACTCCTCAGATACCAAAGTAGTCCAAGTTCAATTGCAACAAGATCTGGACAATATCCAGGCTTGGGGTGACAAGTGACAGGTAACATTCACACCACACAAATGCCACGCAATAACCATCTTCAATCAAAGACAATCTAACCACTGAGTCTTGACATTCAATGTTGTTACCATCACTGAATTTCCCACTATCAACTCTATGGTTGCGTGGAGGTGGGGGGGGAGTGGGTTATGATTGAACAGAAGCTGAATTGGTCTTACTATATAAACACAGTAGCTGTAAGAGCAGGCCAGATGCTAGAAAGCCTTCAGCCAGGAACCCATCTCATGATAACCAGAGCTTGCCCACCATCGACAAGGCACAAGTCAGGAGTGTGAAAAATACATCCTAATTGCCTGAATGAGTTCAATTCGAACAATACTCAAAAATCCTGACATCATCTAGGACTAAGCAATTCACTTGATTTGCACCACAGCTACAAACATCCATTCCATCCACCACTGATGTTCAGTAGCAGCATTGTGTACCATCTCAAAGGTATACTGCAGAAATTAACCAAGATTTATTAGACAGTGACTTCCAAACCCACAATCACTTTCACCTAGAAGGACAAGGAATACCACAAAAGGACTTGAGAAATACGGCCCAGGAACTGGTTCTTTCACCCTCCAAGCCTGCGCCAATCATCATGCCCTGACTAAACTAAAAAATGAACCTTCTGTCCTTATTCAGTCCATATCTCTCTATTCCCTCCATATTCATGTAACCATCTGGATGCCTCTTAATTAAATGTTGCCAATATGCCCACTTCCACCATCTCCTCTGGCAGTGCTTTTCAGGCTCCTCCCACTCTCTGTGTGAAAACCTTCCCCCGCCTATCTCCCTAAAACTTTCCCGCTCTCACCGTGAACCTGTGTTCCCTTGTAATTGAAATGTCAACCCTAGGAAAAACCCTCTGACTATGCACACTATCCATGCCTCTCATAATTTTGCAGACCTCTACCAGGTCTCCTCTTAGCTGCCATCTTTCCAGTGAAAACAATCCTGGTCTTTTTAACCTTTCCTCATAGCTAATGTTCTTGAGACTGGGCAATACCCTGGTCCATCTTCCCTCCAAAGCTTCCACATCCCTCTGATAATGTGGCAACCAAAACTGCACACAATACTCTGAACGAAGCTTAACAAGGGTTTGTATTGTTGCAATGTGTTTTGCCAACTCTTGTAATCTATGCCCCAGCGATGAAGGCAAGCATGCTATATGCCTTCTTAATCATCTTGGCCACCTGTATTAGATAGGGTGGATAGGGAGAGCCTTTCTCCTGGGATGGTGACAGCGAGCACAAGGGGACATAGCTTTAAATTGAGGGGTGAAAGATATAGGACAAATGTCAGAGGTAGTTTCTTTACTCAGCGAGTATTAAGGGAATGGAACGCTTTGCCTGCAACGGTAGTAGATTCGCCAACTTTAGGTACATTTAAGTCATCATTGGACAAGCATGTGGACGTACATGGAATAGTGTAGGTTAGTTGGGCTTCAGATTGGTACAACAGGTCGGCACAACTCCGAGGGCCGAAGGGCCTGTACTGTGCTGTAATGTTCTATGTTCTATGTTCTACGTATTGCCACTTTTAAAGAACTGTGGACCTGCACGCCCAGATCTGTCGATATTTTAATGTGCCTAAAAGTTGTCATTTACTGCTGTATCACCAGCTACAAGTTCCCCTCCAGGCCACTCACCATTTTGACATGGAAATATTTCGTCTTTCCTTCAAAGTTGTTGGGCAAAATTCTCCCTAATGGCATTGTTGGTCAATGCACAGGACACGGACTGTAGCAGCTCAAAAGGCTACTCATCGCCACCATCTTTATTTTTAATTCATTCATAGGATGTGGGCACACTGGCTACGTCAGCAATTATTGCCGTGCCTAATTGGCTAGATAGCAGTTTAGAGTCAGCCACATTGTTGTGGGTCTGAAGTCACACAGAGGCAAGACCAGATAAAGATGGTAGAGATAACAAGGTGTAGAGTTGGATGAACACAGCAGGCCAGGCAGCATCAGGGGAGTAGGAAAGCTGATATTTCAGGTCTGGACCCTTCTTCTGAAATGGGGGAGGCAAAAGGGACTCTGGAATAAATAGTGAGATGAGGGGGAGGTGATGATGGAAGGTGAGTAAAGGAGCAGATAGTTGGGGAGAAGATGGACAGGTCAAGGGGATGGAGCCAGTAAACGTGAGTGTAGGTAGAGAGTTGGGATGGAGGTTGGTCAGTTGAGGGAAGATGAATAGGTCAAGGAGGCAGGGATGAGGCTGGTAGGTAGGAGGTGAGTCGGGTTTGCCAGTTAGGTGGGAGGAGCAGATAGGTGGGAGAAACGATGGACAGGTCAAGGAGGCAGGGACGAGCTGGGCTGGTTTTGGGATGAGGTTGGGGTTGGGGAGATTTTGAAGCTTGTGAAGTCCACATTGATACCATTGGGCTGCAGGATGCCCAAGCGGAATATGAGTTGCTGTTCTTGCAACCTTCGGGTAGCATCATTGTGGCACTGCAGGAGGCCCAGGATGGACATGTCATCTGGGGAGGGGGAGTTGAAATGGTGCGCAACTGGGAGGTGCAGTCATTTGCAGGTGTTCCACAAAGCAGTCCCCAAGCCTTCGTTTTGTTTCCCCGATTTAGAGGAGGCCACATCAAGAACAGCGGATATAGTATACCACATTAGCAGATGTGCAGGTGAATGTTTATTTAGTGTGGAAGATTTTCTTGGGACCTGGGATGGGGGTGAGGGGGGAGATGTGGGGTAAGGTGTAGCACTTCCTGCGGTTGCAGGGAAAAGTGCTGGGGTGGTGGGGCTGGAGGGGCATGTGGAGTGGACAAGGGAGCCACGGAAAGAGTGATCCCTCTGGAAAGCAGGTAAGGGTGGGAAGGGGAAAATATCCTTGGTAGTGGGGTCAGATTGCAGATGGCAGAAGTGTCGGAGGATGATGCGTTGGATTCAGAAGTTGTTGGGGTGGTATGTAAGGACGAGGGGGATTCTCTTTTGGTTGTTATTGCGAGGAGGGAGTGTCAGGGATGAGTTGTGGGAAATGCAAGAGACACACTCGAGGGCGTAGTTGACTGCTGTGCAGGAGAAATTGTGGTCCTTGAAAAATGAGTACATCTGGGATGTTCAAGAGTAGAATGCCTCATCTCAGGAGCAGATGTTACGGAGGCAAAGGGGATGGCATTTTTGCAGGAAGGTAGGTGAGAGGAGGTGTATTCTAGGTAGCTGTGGGAGTTAATAAGTTTGAAATAAATATCAGCTTCAGGCGGTTGCCAGAGATGGAAATGGAGAGGTCTAGGAAGGAGAAAGAGGCATCGGAGGTGGCCCAGGTGAGCTTAAGTTTGGGGTGGAAGGTGTTAGTAAAGTGGATGACTGTTCAAGCTCCTTCTGGGAGCACGAGATGGCGCCCATACAGTCATTGATGTAACAGAGGAAGAGATGGTGAATTGGACCAATGTAGCTTTGGAAGAAGGATTGTTCCACGTCACCTACGAAGAGGCAGGCATAGCTTAGGCCCATGCGGGTACCCATGGCCACCCCCTTTGACTGTAGGAAGTTGGAGGAGTTGAAAGAGAAGTTGTTGAGGGTGAGGACGAGTTGGGCTAAGCAGATGAAGGTATCAGTGGAAGGACTGCTCGGGCTTGCGGGACAGGAAGAAACGGAGGTCCTTTAGGCCAACTGCATGGGGAATGCAGGTGTATACGGACTGGACGTCCATGTTGAAGATGAGGTGCTGAGGACCAGGGAATCAAAAGTTTTGGAGGAGGTGGAGGACGTGGGTGATGTCAAGGATGTAGGTGGGAAGTGAGGTAGATTTCTTTCTCTGAAGGATGGGTTTTTCCAACAATCGACAATGGTTTCATGGTCATCATTAAACTCTTAATTCCAGATTTTTACTGAATTCAGATTCCACCATCTACCGTGACAGGAATCAAATCCCAGTCCCAGAACATTATCTGGGTCTCTGGATTAACAGTCCAGTGATAATACCACTAGGCCATCACCTCCCTTCTCAAGGGTATTATGTAATGTACAACAAATGGTGGACCAGTCAATGATGCCCACATCCTGTGAGTGAATAAAACTAAAATACTCAATTGGTTATCAGTTTAATTCTTTTCACTCTCAGGATAGCCTCACAAATATTGTGTATTGCAGAATCATACCTCAGGGTAGGCACTGTGTAATGCATTTTGTAAACATATGCTATTTTGTACATTTTTTTCAACAATATTCAAGTTCTACATGACCAAACAACAATTTGATGGCTGTTTCAACAGCCACAATGGGTTGAATACGCTCCTTCTTGGCTGAATGATTGTGTACTATTTTTTACAATAAAATCCATTTTGTTGGATTATTGTCCCTATATCTAGGCACTACACTATAGGAACAATGTCAATTGATGATGGTACATACAAAGAAGATTTTCTTAACTTACTGCCAAGGATGAAGGAAATTTGGATTATTTAGAATAAAGAAGTGAAATTTTGGAGGATATTAAATCAAGACATTCAAACATTTTAGACAATGCACAATAGACAATAGGGGGTGCAGGAGTAGGCCATTCGGCCCTTTGAGCCAGCACCACAGTTCATTATGATCATGGCTGATCATCCGCAATCAGTATTCTCTTCCTGCCTTACCCCCATAACCCTTGAATCCACTATCTTTAAGAGTTCTATCTATCTCTTTCTTAAAAGTATCCAGAGAGTTGGCCTCCACTGCCTTCTGGGGCAGAGCATTCCATATATCCACCACTCTCTGGGTGAAGAAGTTTTTCCTCAACTCTGTTCTAAATGGCCTACCCCTTATTTTTAAACTGTGTCCTCTAGTTCTGGACTCACCCATCAGCGGAAACATGCTCCCTGCCTCCAGAGTGTCCAATCCCTTAATAATCTTATATATCTCAGTCAGATCCCCCTCATCCTTCAAAACTCAAGAGTATGCAAGCCCAGTTGCTCCAATCTTTGAACATATGGTAGTCCCGCCATTCCGGGAATTGATGTTGTGAACCTATGCTGCACTCCCTCATTAGCAAGAATGTCCTTCCTCAAATTTGGAGACCAAAACTGCACACAATACTCCAGGTGCGGTCTCACCAGGGCCCTGTACAGCTGCAGAAGGACCTCTTTGCTCCTATACTCAATTCCTCTTGATATGAAGGCCAGCATGCTATTAGCTTTCTTCACTGCCTGCTGTACCTGCATGCCTTCTTTCATTGACTGATGTACAAGAACACCTAGATCTCGTTGTACCTCTCCTTTACCTAATTTGACTCCATTTAGATGATAATCTGACTTCCTGTTCTTGCCACCAAGGTGGATAACCATACATTTATCCACATTAAACTGCATCTGCCATGCATCCGTCTGCGCACCCAGCCTGCCCAAGCCACCCTGTATTCTCATAACATTCTCCTCACATTTCACACCGCCACCCAGCTTTGTGTCATTGGCAAGTTTGCTAATATTACTTTTAATGCCTTCATCTGTATCATTAATGTATATTGTAAACAGCTGCGGTCCCAGCACCGAACCTTGCGGTACCCCACTGGTCACTGCCTGCCATTCCGAAAGGGACCTGCTTATCATTACTCCTTGCTTTCTGTCAGCCAGCCAATTTTCAATCCAAGTCAGTATTTTGCCCCCAATACCATGTGCCCTAATTTTGCGCACCAATCTCCTATGCGGAACTTTATCAAATGCTTTCTGAAAGTCCAGGAACACTACATCCACTGGCTTTCCCTTGTCCATCATCCATCTCCCATGCTCCCTTGAAGCATCTTCATAAATTACTTTGGAAGAAATTGTTTCTACTGTTGGTTGCTTTTTAACCAAGGAGCCAGATTAACGTTAACTGACCAAGGAATGGAGGCAGCAAGAAAGGCCTTGATGAGGAGATATCTTTCATGCAGTAGGTTGTTATAGTTTGCAATGTACTGCCTGAAATGTTGGTGGAAGAAAGTTCCACCAATAGTAACTTGCAAAACTTTTAATTTTAAATGGAAAATCTGGCAGGATTACGAGAAACTGAGGGAGGACACTTTGGAGGATCATCAAATGAGGTCATATGGGAAGAGGTCAGGAATAGGAAGGGAGCAGTTAAATTGATGGGAGTGTACTACAGGCCTCTCAACAACCACTGGGTGATAGATGAAGAAATAAGTGGACAGATTACAAAAAAAATGTGAAAACACAGGGTTGTTGCGGTGGCTGATTTTAACTTCCTCTGTATTGACTGGGGCTGGTTTAGTGCCAGGGGTTTTGATGGGAAGGGAGTGTGAGTGGGGTGTGCGGTGACAGGTGGAGGTTATTAGGTGTATCCAGGATGGTTTTTAAATAAAATGTGTAAATAATTCAAATAGAGAAGGGGCTGTACCAGACCTGGTATCATGAAATAAGCTTGGCCATTTGATCAAAGTTTCAGTGCAGACCATTTTAGTAACAGTGACCATAATTCTGTAAGTTTAAAGTTATTCATGGACAAGGACAACAGTATCCCCTGTATGGAAGTATTAAACTGGAGGAAGGCTAATTACCACAAAATAGGCAAGAACTGAGGAAATTAGTTTGGGGGCAGCTATTTGACGATAACCCTACATCAGGCACATAGGAACCTTTTGAAAGCCAGTTGATTAGAGTTCAGAACCAAAATGTTCTTATGAAAGTGAAGGTTAAAAATGGCAAGAGTTGAGAACCTTCGATGACAAGAGATATTGTGAGCTCCATCAGAAAGAGAAAGGAAGCATAAGTAAGGTTTGGAAACTGAAGACAAACAGAGCCCCAAAGGAATATAAAGAAAGCAGGTAAGAACTTGAACAAGGAATTAGTAAGGCACCATGAAAAAGTCTTAGCCAACATGATTAGGGAAAATCCCAAGGCATTTTTATACATATATAAGGAGCAAGGGAAAGGGTGCATCCATTCAAGCACAAAGGAAGGAATTTCTGTATGAAGCCTGAGGATATGGCTGAGGTCCTTAACAATGTTTTGCAGTGGTGGAAGGATGTTTTGCTGACTGGAGATCTGTGACCAGTAGTATTCCACGAGGATCAATGGTGGGACTCCTGCTGTTTCTAAAATATATAAGTGATTTGGAGGAGAATGCAGATGGCCTGATTAGTAAGTTAGAATATCGAACATAGAACAGTACAGCACAATACAGGTCCTTCGGCCCACAATGCTGTGTCGAACTTTTTACCCTAAACCTCAAGGTCTATCTAACCTCCAATTCTACCTTATACTATCATCCATATGCCTACCTAATAGCTGCTTAAATGCCCCTAACGAGGTCAACTCCATTACCCTCTCCAGCAAAGCATTCCACGCCCCTACCGCTCTCTGAGTAAAGAACCTACTTCTGACGTCTTCCCTATATCTACCCCCACTCACTTTAAAACTACACCCCCTCATAATAGCAACCTCCACCCCAGGAAATAGTCTCTGGCTATCCACTCTATCTGTACCTCTGATCATTTTGTGCACCTCGATCATGTCACCTCTCTTCCTTCATTGTTCTAAAGAGAAAAACCCTAGCTCTCTCAACCTTTCCTCATAAGACCTTCCCTCCATTTCAGGCAACATCCTGATAAAACTCTTCTGCACCTTTTCCAATGCTTCCACATCTTTCCTGTAATGAAGTGACCAGAACTGGATACAATACTCCAGATGTGGCTGAACCAGGCTTTTGTATAGCTGGAGGATAACTTCATTGGTCTTGGACTCAATCCCTCTATTAATGAAAGTTAACACACCATACGCCTTCTTAACAACTCTGTCCACCTGGGTGGCAGCTTTCAGGGAACTGTGAACATAAATCCCAAAATCTCTCTGCTCCTCCACACTGCCCAGAATCTTTCCATTAACCCTGTATTCTGCTTTCAAATTTGTTCTTCTGAAATGAATGACCTCACACTTTTCAGGGTTTAACTCCATCTGCCACTTCTCAGTCCAGCTCTGCATCCTATCAATGTCCCTTTGTAACCTAGAACAGCCCTCCGCACTATCCAAACCTACAAATTTACTAATCCACCAAGTTGGTGGATGACACAAGATTGGGGGCGGTCTGTGGATAGTGAGGCAGATTATCAAAGGATACAACAGAATACTGGAGACTTGGACAGAGAAATGGTAGATGGAATGTGTGATATGATGCATTTTGGATGTTCTAATGCAGGAGGGAGGTGTACATGAAATGGCAGAACCCTTATTAGCATCAATGTACAGAGGGACCAAGGTGTACAAGTCCACAATTTCCTGAAAGTGGCAACACAAGTGGATAACCTGGTCAACAAGGCATATGGCATGCTTACCTTCTCTGGTCGGGGCAAAGTGTATAAAAATTGGTTAAGTCATGTTGCAGCTGTATGGAAGTTTAGCTATGCCACATTTGGAATATAGTATACAGTTCTTGTCAGTACACTAGATTAGATTAGATTAGATTCCCTACAGTTTGGAAACAGGGTCTTCGGCCTAACAAGTCCACACCGCCCCTTGGAGCATCCCACCCAGACCCAACCCCATCCCCCTATAACCCACACACCCCTGAACACTATGGGCAATTTAGCATGGCCAATCCACCTAGCCTGCACATCTTTGGACTGTGGGAGGAAACCGGAGCACCCGGAGGAAACCCACGCAGACACGGGGAGAATGTGCAAACTCCACACAGACAGTTGCCCGAGGGTGGAATCGAACCCAGGCCCCTGGCGCTGTGAGACTGCATTGCTAACCACTGAGCTACCGTGCTGCCCTAAAAAGATATAGAGGCTTTGGAGAGGGTACAAAAATGATTAACCATGATGTTGCCTGGTTTGTTAGCCATTGAGACAGAATGAACAGATTTGTTTGTCTTCACTTGAATATCAGAGCTGCAGGATGGTTTGCAAAATTAAGAGAGACATGGATAAGAGTCTTTTTTTCCCGAGATAGAAATGTTAATTACCAGGGGACATAGATTTAAAGCAAAAGAGGGCAAGTTTAAAGGAGATGTGAGAGACAAGTTTACAGACTCTGGTAAGTTCCTGGAATGCACTGCTAGAGAAGGTGGTGGAGGTAGACACAATAGCAACATTCAGGAAGCATCTTGACGGATATATGAATAGGCAGGGAATAGAGTGATATGGACCATGTAGAGGCAAAAGTTTTTTGGTTTAGAAAGGCATAATATATTGGCACAGGCTTGGTGGGCCAAAGGGCCTGTTCCTGTGCTGAACTGTTCTTTGTTCCAAGTGGGAGTAATTAGTTAGTTCATTTAAAGAATGAGCAGAGACACAATTAGATCGCTCAGTGTTACATCATGTTGTATTATTCATTCATGAGATGTGAGCATCTCTAGCAAGCACCTCTGAAGAAGTGTCCCGACTTGAAACATCAGCTTTCCTGCTCCTCTGATGCTCCCTGGTCTGCTGTATTCATCCAGCTCCACACCGTATTATCTTTAGCAATGCATTGTTGTTCCTTTCTAAATTGTTCCTGAGAATTTAGTGATAAATCATTTTCTTGAACAGTTTTGGCCCATATGGTGCAGTTACTCCCAGTGCTTTTACTATTTTTTTCATCTTTTTAAGAGAAGTTTTAATTATTTAAAACTCTAAATGCTTTTATATTCTTCTGTCTTAACCTTTCTTTTTCATTCTGCAATGTTTATTAAAAATATTACACAGAAGTTCCTGCTCAAGGTTGTGATTACAGAACAGGAACACTAAAGAACTAACAGAAGGCCGGTGTCTTGAATTATGTGGAAGGAATTAAAATGGAGGCTCATTAGCCAGTAATATGTCAAAGTACTTACACAAAGAAACAGAGGCATCATTCATGTCATTGAATTTGCTCTCATATTCACATGTTACCATGATAAACTGGTTTTCAAGTCAAATCATTTTACTCATATCTCAACAGCATTTTCCAACTTTTATGAATTGAATTTCACTGCACTCTCATTGCAATAAAAATGCTTTATCGAATTCCTTAAGATAAGGGTTATAATGTAATTTATTCACACGTCAGACTTGCAAGTATTTTTCTGTGGTGAACATGGTATAAGTTTTAATTTATATGCTTGGAGAAAATAAGCATTCTTTTCCTCAGCCATCAGTTCATCATTAATTGCTGCTGGATCAATAGCTAATTGATACGATTCATAATTTTTCATAAAAATCCAAAGAACTGCTAATGCTTGAAATCAGAGTGCTGTTCACCTGGGAGGAGTGCTTGAGGCTTTGGATAATTAGAAGGGAGGAATGAAACAGGAGGCGTTACACCTTCTGTAGTTGCAGGGGTACATGCTGTAAGGTTGTGGCTGTGCTATTGGGAGTGAAGGAAGAGTGGACCACAGTGTCTTAGAGGGAACGGTTCATCTAGAAGGCTGACAAGGGAGGGGAGGGGAATATGTGAATGGTGCAAGTTTCCCACTGGAAATGGCAGAAATATTGGCTCATGATCCTGTGAATGTGGATACTGGTGGGATGGTAAGTGAGGACTAAGGAGACCCTCTCACTATTGTATGAGGGAAAAGGACGGTGAGGAACATAGAACGTAGAACAGTAGAGCACACTACAGGCCCTTCGGCTCATGATGTTGTGCCAATCTATTATCCTACTCTAAGATCAAACTACCCGGCATACCCTACATTTTACTATCCTCCATGTGCCTTAAATGTTCCTAAAGTACCTGACTACACTGCCACTGCCGGCAGTGCATTCCACACACCCACCACTCTATGTGTAAAGAACCTACCTCTGACATTTCCCCTATACCTTCTTCCAATCACCTTAAAATTATGCCCCCTCATAATAGTCATTTCTGCCCTGGGAAAACGTCTCTGGCTATCCATTCTATCTATGCCTCTCAACATCTTGTACACCTCTATCAATTCACCTCTCATCCTTCTTCACTCGAATGAAAAAAGCCCTAGTTCCCTCAACCTTTCCTCAGAAGACCTGCCCTCCAGTCCAGGCAGCATCCTGGTAAATCTCCTCTGCACCCTCACTAAAGCTTCCACATTCTTCCTATAATGAGGTGACCAGAACTGAACACAATATTCCAACTGTGGTCTAACCAGAGTTTTATAAGAGCTGCAGCATAACCTCATGACTCTTAAACTCAATTCCCCTGCTAATGAAAGCCAACGCACCATACACCATACACCTTCTTTACAACCCTATCAACTTGGGCAACAACTTTGAGGGATCTAGGGATGCGGATCCCAAGATCCCTCAGTTCCTCCACACTGCCGAAAACCCTGCCATTAACCCTGTATTCTGCATTCAAATTTGACCTTCCAAAGTGAATAACTTCACACTTTTCGAGGTTGAATTTCATCTGCCACTTCTTTGCCCAGCTCTACGTCCTGTCAATGTCCCTTTGCAACCTGCAACAGCCCTCCACGCTGTCCAGCAAACTTTGTGTCATCAGCAAACTTACTAACGCACCCTTCCACTTCCTCATCCAAGTCATTTATAAAGCTCACAAAGAGCAGAGGTGCAGGGCAGATCCCTGTGGAACACCACTGGTCACCGATCTAAGAGAGGCGCAGGAAATGGGTCGGACTTGACTGAGGGCCTATCAACTACGGCAGTCTGGTAATTGGCAATGGTCATGGCCTGGCATTTGTGTGGCATGAATGTCATTTGCCACTTGTCAGCCTAAGCCTGGATATTGTCCAGATTTTGTTGCATTTGAACACAGGCTGCTTCAGTATCTGAGGAATCGCAAATGGTGCTGAACATTTGCAATCGTCGGTGAACATCCCAAGTTTAACCTTATCTTGGAGTGAAGGTCATTGATGAAGCAGCTGAAGGCAGTTAGGCCAAGGACAATACCCTGGGGAACTCCTGCAGAGATGTCCTCGAGCTGAGATGACTAACCTCTAACAATGGGATGCGGTAGAGGGAGGGGAGATTTTGAAGCTTGTGAAATCCACATTGATACCATTGGGCTGCAGGGTTCCCAAGCAGAATATGAGTTGCTGTTCCTGCAACCTTTGTGTAGCATCATTGTGGTACTGCAGGAGGCCCAGGATGGACATGTCGTCTAAGGAATGGGAGGAGGAGTTGAAATGGTTCGCAACTGGGAGATGCAGTTGTTTATTGCGTAGGTGTTCTGCAAAGCGGTTTCCAAACCTCCGCTTGGTTTCCCCAGTGTAGAGGAGACCACAATGCCTACAGCAGATGCAGTATACCACATTGGCAGATGTGCAGGTGAACATCTGATTGATGTGGAAAGTCTTCTTGAGGCCTGGGAAGGGGGGTGCGGGAGGCGGTATGGGGCGAGAGGCAAGTGTAGCATTTCCTGCGGTTGCAGGGGAAGGTGCCGAGTGTGGTGGGGTTGGAGGGGAGTGTGGAGCAGACAAGGGAGTCACGGTGAGAGTGGTCCCTCCAGAAGGCAGACAAAGGTGGGGACGGAAAAATGTCTTTGGTGGTGGGGTTGGATTGTAGATCGCAGAAGTGTCGGAGGATGATGTGTTGGATACGGAGGTTGGTGGGGTGGTATGTGAGGACGAGGAGAATTCTCTTCTAGCGGTTATTGCGGGGAGGCAGTGTGAGGGATGAGTTTTGGGAAATGTGGGAGACACGGTTGACGGCGTTCTCGACCACTGCCGGGGGGAAGTTGTGGTCCTTGAAGAACGAGGACACCTGAGATGTACGGGAGTGCAATGCCTCATTCTGGGAGCAGATGCGGCGGAGGCAAAGGAATTGGGAACAGGGGGTGGAATGTTTGCAGGAATGGGCGTGGGATGAGATGTATTCTAGGTAGCTATGGAGTCGGTGGGCTTGAAATGGATATCGGTTTCTAGGTGGTTGCCTGAGATGGAGACAGAGAGGTCCAGGAAGGTGAGGGATGTGCTGGAGATGGTCCAGGTGAACTTGAGGTTGGGGTGGAAGGTGTTGGTGAAGTGGATGAACTGTTCGAGCTCCTCTGGGGAGCACGAGGCGGCGCCGATACAGTCATCAATGTAACGGAGGAAGAGGTGGGGTTTGGGGCCTGTGTAGGTGCAGAAGAGGGACTGTTCCACGTAACCTACAAAGAGGCAGGCATAGCTTGGGCACATGCGGGTACCCATGGCCATCCCCTTTGTCTGTAGGAAGAGGGAGGGATTGAAAGAGAAGTTGTTGAGGGTGAGGACGAGTTCAGCTAGGCAAATGAGGGTGTCAATGGAGGGGCACTGCTCGGGCCTGCGGGACAGGAAGAAGTGGAGGTCCTTTAGGCCATCTGCATGGGGAATACAGGTGTACAGGGACTGGGCGTCCATGGTGAAAATGAGGTGTTGGGGACCGGGGAATTGGAAGTTCTTGAGGAGTTTGAGGGCGTGGGTGGTTTCACGGACATAGGTAGGGAGTTCCTGGACCAAGGGGGAGAAAATAGAGCTCTGATAGGTGGAGATGAGTTCGGTGGGGTAGGAACAGGCAGAGACAATGGGTCGACCAGGGCAGGTGGGTTTGTGTCCCAAAAACAGCCCAACTCATCCCCGCCTCCCTAACCTGTTCTTCCTCTCACCTGTCCCCTCCTCCCACCTCAAGCTGTGTCCCCGTTTCCTACCTACCAACCTCATCCCACCCCCTTGACCTGTCCGTCCTCCCTGGACTGACCTATCCCCTCCCTACCTCCCCATCTACACTCACCTTCACTGTATCCTCTCCGTCTCTTTAACTTGCCTGTCTCCTCTCCACCTATCTTCTCCTCTATCCATCTTCATTCGCCTCCCCCTCTCTCCCTATTTATTCCAGTTCCCTCTCCCCATCCCCCTCTCTGATGAAGAGTCTAGGCCCGAAACGTCAGCTTTTGTGCTCCTGAGATGCTGCTTGGCCTGTTGTGTTCATCCAGCTTCACACTTTGTTCACGTGGATTCTCCAGCATCTGCAGTTCCCGTTATCTCTCATTGTTTTCTCTTTCTTTTTTACTGTTCTCTGTGATTGGCTAGTCAGTAACAGTCCTTCCTTGATTGACCAATTCAACATCCAATCAGCAGTGAGTCCCTGTGCATGGCAACAACTTTGTACCGAATCAGTGACAGTGTTCTGAGAGCAGTCATTAACCTCTTTCAACTTTCCAGGTCAGTTCCCAACAGCAAACATCAGTCTATTGTTCTTTCCTTTTTTATAGATATACTGCTGTACGAAGCTTATTTCTCACCTTCGACTCACAGTTCCAAACCAAAATGAGAAGAAATAAAAGACACTATTCCTTGACAAGTTAATAGCTGCCACTGAGAGACAGGCCCAGCCCCCTGAGGGGTTGTTGGAGAGTGCACAATGCCCACACATTGACCCTCATGACCTAAGGCAAGGTGAGAATAGGACAGGGGGCACTGAGTCCAATCTATGTGCCCACCCCTCATGAGGAAACAGGGTGCACCTGTAGGAGCACCACACATAGGTTCCTTGACCATCTCCACTCAAAAGACTTAAGAGGTGCCCAGACCCTCCTAAATGCCTCTCACAAGCTTTGAGGACCAATTGGCTCCAATTTGGAACAGGCCTCTCAACCTACCTGGAGACCAGGGAGGTCAGTGGAGTCCAGTGGAGGGAGAAGAGAAGGAAAATGTCCCAATGTCACATGTGGATGACAAGTGGAAAACTTATACATAGTTGGCTGATCATTAATCTGATGTAAATTGTTCATTTACCGTACATTGTTATCTCCACAGCTTATTTAGAAAACATTTTAATATTTACAATTTCTTTCACAACTGATGGCGCACAAGTAGTTTTAGTATTTCATAAATCCTTGAATCTCACTGTTCATATCCCTTTCTCTGTAATAATAGAACATAGAACATAGAACAGTACAGCACAGAACAGGCCCTTCAGCCCACGATGTTGTGCCGACCATTGATCCTCATGTATGCACCCTCAAATTTCTGTGACCATATGCATGTCCAGCAGTCTCTTAAATGTCCCCAATGACCTTGCTTCCACAACTGCTGCTGGCAACACATTCCATGCTCTCACAACTCTCTGTGTAAAGGACCCGCCTCTGGCATCCGCTCTATACTTTCCTCCAACCAGCTTAAAACTATGACCCCTCGTGTTAGCCTTTTCTGCTCTGGGAAATAGTCTTTGGCTATCAACTCCATCTATGCCTCTCATTATCTTGTATACCTCAATTAGGTCCCCTTTCCTCCTCCTTTTCTCCAGTGAAAAGAGTCCGAGCTCAGTCAACCTCTCTTCATAAGATAACCCCTCCAGTCTAGGCAGCATCCTGGTAAACCTCCTCTGAACCCTCTCCAAAGCATCCACATCTTTCCGATAATAGAGCGACCAGAACTGGACGCAGTATTCCAAGTGCGGTCTAACCAAAGTTTTATAGAGCTGCAACAAGATCTCACGACTCTTAAACTCAATTCCCCTGTTAATGAAAGCCAAAACACCATATGCTTTCTTAACAACCCTGTCCAATTGGGTGGCCATTTTAAGGGATCTATGTATCTGCACACCAAGATCCCTCTGTTCCTCCATGCTGCCAAGAATCCTATCCTTAATCCTGTACTCAGCTTTCAAATTCGACCTTCCAAAATGCATCACCTCACATTTATCCAGGTTGAATTCCATCTGCCACCTCTCAGCCCATCTCTGCATCCTGTCAATGTCCCGCTGCAGCCTACAACAGTCCTCTATACTGTCAACGACACCACCTCCAACCTTCGTGTCGTCTGCAAACTTGCTGACCCATCCTTCAATCCCCTCATCCAAGTCATTAATAAAAATTACAAACAGTAGAGGCCCAAGGACAGAGCCCTGTGGAACACCACTTACCACTGACTTCCAGGCAGAATATTTTCCTTCTACTACCACTCACTGTCTTCTGTTGGCCAGCCAATTCTGTATCCAGACAGCTAAGTTCCCCTGTATCCCATTCCTCCTGACCTTCTGAATGAGCCTTCCATGGGGAACCTTATCAAATGTCTTGCTGAAGTCCATATACACCACATCCACAGCTCGACCCTCATCAACTTTTCTAGTCACATCCTCAAAGAACTCGATAAGGTTTGTGAGGCATGACCTGCCCCTCACAAAGCCGTGTTGATTGCATTTAATCAAGCCATGCTCTTCCAGATGGTCATAAATCCTATCCCTCAGAATCCTTTCTAACACCTTGCAGATGACAGACGTGAGACTTACTGGTCTGTAATTGCTGGGGATTTCCCTATTTCCTTTCTTGAAGAGAGGAATTACATTTGCCTCTCTCCAGTCCTCAGGTACGACTCCAGTGGAGAGCGAGGATGCAAAGATCTTCGCAAGTGGCAAAGCAATTGCATTTCTCATTTCCCAAAGCAGCCGCGGACAAATCTGGCCCAGGCCTGGTGACTTGTCAATCTTAATGTTTGACAAAATTTTCAGCACATCAGCTTCCTCTATCTCTATCCATTCCAGCATGCACACCTGCTCTTCAAAGGTTTCATTCACTACAAAGTTCGTTTCTTTCGTAAAGACAGAAGCAAAAAACTCATTTAGGGCTTCCCCTACCTCCTCAGACTCCACACAAAAGTTTCCTATGCTATCCCTGATCGGCCCTACTCTTTCTTTAATCATTCTCTTATTTCTCACATAAGTGTAATATCCTCAGCTTTCGCCCGTTGGCCATTAGTAAGGGGCAATGGTTGGGATCTGTGATTCAATATGTTTGATATGATCATGGAGGCCACATTATACAGATTCTTGAGTGATGTGGCACTCTGATGTACAACAAGATGAACATGACCTTGACTGAAGACTTGCTGCTCACCGTGGCCTTTTGCCAACCATGCCAATTGCCAATACAAGGTGCTGCAGGGCAGGGTGAAGCATGCAAAGGGTATGCCAGTAGGCACCAGGTGATTGCACACTGAGTAAGTAAGGGAGAAGCCCTGGTAGACAGCCTGGTAAAAGCTGTGTGATGGGTTCCTTACCCGATGTGATACCTGTAACCAATGCAGCTGTACACAGCTTGTTGCAGTGCACCCTCTTAAACCAGTCTGCCCCTGAAGAACAAAGTACCAGTGCACTGGAGAGATGCCAGGACGTCAATGACTCCATAAAAGTGCAGTCCAATGAATGTGGTGGAAAGGCATTTGGAGCTGGTGGTGGATCGTGGCCTGATTAACACTTTGTTTATGGTCAATATCATGGGGAATCTCCTCAGTACCCCTTCTACTGCAGTTATATCCATCCAATAGTGTGTTACACTCCAACATCACCTTCCTGCTCATGTACACCATGACACAACTGATGACGTGACCCCTAGGTCTTTTTAACTACCCTATTAAACTTTCCTTCAAACCTTCAAGAATTTGTGGACAAGTGTCCCAAGATCCCTCTGTTCCTCTGAGCTTCCTCGTGTCCTGCCATTCCTTGAATACCCCCTTAACGTTTTCCTTCTTCCAAAATGCATCACTTCATATTTATCAGGGTTACATTCCGGATGTGAGTTTGCTCGCTGAGCTGGAAGGTTAGTTTTCAGACGTTTCATCACCATTCTAGGTAACATCATCAATGAGCCTCTGGCGAAGCGCTGGTGTTATGTCCCGCTTTCTATTTATCTGGTTAGGTTTCCTTGGGTCAAGGAAACCTAACTAAATAAATAGAAAGCGGAATATAACACCAGCACTTCGTCGGAGGCTCACTGATGATGTTAACTAGAATGGTGATGAAACGTCTGAAAACTAACCCTCCAGCTCAGCGAGCAAACTCACATCCAGAACCTCAACCCGAGCTACAAATCTTCTCAAAACTCACTAGGGTTACATTCCATATGCCACTGACCTACCCATCTGACCAATCCCTTTATATCTTCCTATAGCCTAACACTTTCCTCTTCACCATCACCCACTCGGCCAAATGTTATGTCACCTGCAAACAAAACACCTTTGTCCTCAACAGCACCACAACTCAGCAACTCATCCAGACCTGGAGATTGTCCACTTTAAATCCACTGAAACTTCCAATACTTCCACACTTCTTATAGTAATCTGCTCAGGAAAGTCACAGTCCATCTTCTCAAAGTCTCTGCTGGCACAGATGTGAAATCCTCATTTAATACTGCACCATGTTCTCTGTCCTCATGCACAGATTGCTGTCTTTGTCCATAATAAGCCCTTCGCTTCCAAAGTTATTCTCTTCCACATGAAATACCTTGAGATTCACTTTAATCTTACACACCAGTGTTTACTCATGCCCTCACTTTGTTCTATTAATTGCTTTCTTAAGATCCCTTCTGCACTTCCTATATTCCTCTAGGACAAATTATGCTTAACAAATCTATTGGAGTTATTTTGAGAATATAATTAGTAGAATAGACAAGGGAGAACCTGTGGATGTGGTGCACTTGAAATTTCAGAAGACATTTGATAAGGTCCCTCCTAAGAGGCTAGTGGGCTGTGTTAAAGCAATGTTAAAGCATGTGGGATAGGGGAACGTATTAGCATGGGTCAAGGACTGTTTGACAGACAGGAAACAAAGTGGGGGAATAAATGTACCTCTTTTTAAGTTGCAAGGAGGAACTAGTGGCATAACGGAAGCATCAATGTTTCGACTCCTAATATTTATTACATATATAAACAACTTGGATGAAGGAATCAGATGCAGCATTTCCAAGTTTGCTGACAACACAAAGCTGAGCAGAATTTTGAACTGTAACAGGGATGCAAGGAAGCTTGAAAATGAATCAAACAAGTTGAGTTGGAAAACACATAGCAGATGCAGTACAACGTGGCTAAATGGAAAGTTATCCATTTTGGTGTGAATGCGGGAGGGAAGAGTATAACTTACATTGGGAAATGTGGATGTACAAAGGGATCTGGGTGTCCTTGTACGCCAGTTAATGAAAGTAGACAGGCAGGTGCAGCAATTAGAAATGGTATAAAAACCAAAAGAACTGTGAATGCTACAAGTCAGAAACAAAAATAGAACATAGAACATAGAACATGGAACAATACAGTGCAGAACAGGCCCTTCGGCCCTCGATGTTGCGCCGACCTGTGAACTAATCTAAGCCCATCCCCCTACACTATCCCATCATCATCCATATGCTTATCCAAGGACTGTTTAAATGCCCCTAATGTGGCTCAGTTAACTACATTGGCAGGCAGGGCGTTCCATGCCCTTACCACTCTCTGAGCAAAGAACCTGCCTCTGACATCTGTCTTAAATCTATCACCCCTCAATTTGTAGCTATGCCCCCTTGTACAAGCTGAAGTCATCATCCTCGGAAAAAGACTCTCACTGTCCACCCTATCTAATCCTCTGATCATCTTGTATGTCTCTATTAAATCCCCTCTTAGCCTCCTTCTCTCCAAAGAGAACAGACCCAAGTTGCTGGAAAAGCTCAGCAGGTCTAGCAGCATCTGTGAAGACAAATCTGAGTTAATGTTTCAGGTCTGGTGACTGTTCCTCAGAACTAAATTGTACATTGGCCTTCATTGCGAGAACATTTGAGATCAGAATCGAGGATGTCTTACAACAGTTCTACAGGGCCTTGGTGAAGCAGCAACTGGAGTATTGTATGTCACCTACTTCTCAAATCCCCAACCAGGGGCAACATCTTACCTGCACCTACCCTGTCCATCCTTTTAGGTATTTTGTAAGTTTTGTGAGTTAATTTGCCAAATTTGCTGACAACATAAAGCTGGACAGTATTAGTGACAGCATTCATGCCAGCATAAAATTCTGACAAGATATTTATAGATTAGGTAAATGGGCAATGCTGTGGCAGACAGATCTGAATTTAAGCAAATGTGACATTATCCTTTTCAGACCGAAAAAGGATCAAGCAGGGTATTCTTTTTAGAAGGCACAAAGTTCAATACAGTGGATGTCCAACAAGATTTCATGGTTCAGGTGCTTGGCTCTTTCAAATGCCACAAACAAGTGTAGAAAATAGTCAGGAAGGCCAATGCATTCCTGGCCTTCATAAAAAAGGGCTGGAGTGCAGGGATATAGGTGTTATGCTGCAGTTGTATGAAACCATGATGTGGAGATGCTGGTGTGGGACTGGGGTGGACAAAGTCAAAAATCACACACCACCAGGTTATAGTCCAACAGGTTTTTTTTGAAAACACAAGCTTTCAGAGTGCTGCCCCTTCTTCAAGTGCCTAGCTAAATCCTGGTTAGATCCCACTTCGAGTACTGCGAGCAGATCCGGGCACCACACCTTTGGAAGGATGTTTTGACTCTGGAAAGAGTTTAATGCAGGTTTACGAGGATGATGAGATAACAAGGTGTAGAACTGGATGAACACAGTAGGCCAAGCAGCATCGGACGAGCAGAAAAGCTGACACTTTGGGCCTAGATCCTTCTTCAGAATCTCTGGATTTCAGGGGCTAATTTATGAGGAGACACCACAAAAATTAGGGTTTTATTCCCTAGAATTCAGAAGGTTAAGGGGAATTCTAATCAAGGTCTTCAGGATATTAACAAGGAAAGACAGGGTAGATAAAGATAAATTATTTCCACTGGGCGAAGGTTCGAGAACCATGGGCCATAGTCTAAGAATTATGATCGGGTCATTCAGGAGAGATGTTAGAAATCACTTCTATACACAAAGAGCAATGGTCTGGAATTCTCCTCCTCAAATGGTGGTTGATGCTAATTCAACTGTTAAATTTAAATCTGAGACTGACAATTTTTTTTATTAAACAGGAAGATCAAGGGATATCGCCCAAAGGCAGGCAAATAGAGTTAGGTCACAGATCAGCCATAATGTTATTGAATGGAAGTGCAGGCTCAAGGGGCTGAATGGCCTACTCCTGTTTCTATGTTTCTCTAAGATTACTGGTTAGAAGTGAATGAAAGGTGATTGGAGCACAGTATTAAGCAATTCATTCTTCAGACTTCAGATAGTTTTTTGTAACAGGTACCATCTAATTAAAGGCCACGGATAGGAGCAAATCTATTTTTTTTATGATGGAGTGCACAAATCAATTTCAAACTCAATAGCTAAGCTTAAAGCTGACATCCCAGTTAACTATTTTGATGTGTTTCTGACTAGAGTATGTCTGAACAGGCTGAAACTAATTCTGTGTGGCCATTCTTAACTCTCACAGTTAATTTCTAGCTGTGTATGGTCTTACTAGAAACACTCGATAGCTTTATACTTTATTTGATGTTTTTGTGACATCATTTTGAAATTCACCTTCTTCCTAGTGACCTAATTGTAAATCCTTTCCACCAGTACTGGCATTGTAACAGCTTCAGTAATATTACTGCTGATCTTCTAGAAATAATTGCCTTGTACCCCATGTATTTCTTCTCACCTAGTCCTAATAGAAAACTAATCTTCAAAACAGATTTATTAAAAATCTCTGATCTAAAAGCCCATCCCCAGTATCACAAATGCTGGACTTCAAACAATTGATTCACACCACGTGATCAGAGTATTGTTGAAGAGAACAGCCAGTGCAAAGGATGTAGACTTTGATAACCTTCTCGGAATATTGCTGAAGGTGTTGCATTATGGTAAGGCAAACCAGGGCAGGACTTAAACAGAAAATGTTAAGGGCCTGGTGACCATTGCTGAACAAAGAGACATTAGGGTGCAGGTGTACAGTTCCTTGAAAATGAAGTCACAGGTAGGTACAGTAATGAAGGTGTTTGGTACAAAATCAGAAGTTGCTAGAAAAGCTCAGCAGGTCTGGCAACATCTGTGAAGAAAAATTCAGAGTTAACGTTTCGGTTCCAGCGACCCTTCCTTAGAACTGAAGGCAGCAAGGAAAATGTCAGTATATCTGCTGAAAATAGAGAGAGGAATGGGTAGGGGGGTAAACAAGAGAACAAATGATAGAGCCAAAAGAAGGAAAAGAGCAATTGGGCAGACAAAGAGCCGACAATGATCTGGCTAGGTGGGTGAATAACTATTGATGGGGACTGCTAATGGCTAACAACAGGTGATGTGTCATGGCAGGCTATGTGTTAACAAGGCCTAGAATATGGGGTAGGGAATGAGGATATAGGAGAGTTTAGGCCCGAAAATTATTGAGCTCATTTTGAGCCTAGAGGGCTGTAGGATCCCCAAATAGAAAATGAGGTGTTGTTCCTCCAGCTTGTGTTGGGCTTCATTGGAACATTGCAGCAAGCCAGAGACAGAAATGTTGGCCAGAGAGCAGGGTGGTGCGTTCAAGTGGCAGGCAACAGGTGGTTCAGGGTCATTTTTGTGCACAGAGCATAGATGTTCTGCGAAGCAGTCGCCAAGTCTACGCTTCATTTCCACAATGTAGAGCAGATCACTTTGTGAGCAGCGAATGCTGTAGACTAGATTCTGGGAAATGCAGGTGAAGTGTTGCTTCACCTGGAAGGTATGTTTGGGCCCTTGGATTCTGGGGAGGGAGGGGGTAAATGGGCAGATGTTGCACCTTCGCTGGCTACAGGGGAATGTGCCGTAGGGCTGTGGGGAGGTGTTGGGAGTGAAGGAAGTGTGGACCAGGGTGTCCCAGAGACAACGGTCCCTTTGTATGGTGGACAAGGGACGGGGGGGGTGTGATGGGAATATGTGTCAGGTGGTGACATCTCGCAGGACATGGGGGAAAGGGCGCCTGATGATCTTCAGGATGTGGATGTTGGTGGGATGGTAGGTGAGGATAAGGGGAACCCTTTTGCTGTTGCGGAAGGGAGGAAAGAAGGTGAGGGAGGAAGTGCAGAAAATAGGCCAGATTTGTTTGAGGGCCCTGTCAGCGATGTTGCTAGGGAATCCTCAGTTGAGGAGGAAAGTGGACATTTCAGAGGCTCTCTTGTTGAAGTTGGCCTCATCTGAACTTAAATGACATAGTTGGAGGAACTGAGAGAATGGGATGGAGTCTTTACAGGAAGCAGGGTGCAAGGATATATCGTCCAGGTAGCTGTGGGAGTCTGTGGGTTTATGATGGATATTAGTGGCCAGTCTATCCCCAGAAATATAAACAGAAATGCCGAAGAAATAAGTGAGGATTCAGAAATTAACCAGGTGAAAGTGAGGGCAGTGTGGAAATTGAAGGAAAATTGATGAAGTTTTCCAATTCCGGATGAGAGAGAGAAGCAGCACCGATGTTATATCAGAGCATGAGTTGCGGTTGGGGGCTGGAATAGGGCTGGAACAAGGAATGTTCCACATACCCCACAAAGAGACCGGGAAAACTAGGGCCTATGCGGGTACCCATGGCCATACCTCTGATCTGAAGTAAATCAGAGGAGTTAAAAGAGTTGTTGAGGGTGAGGATGAGCTTGGCCAAGTGGAGAAGGGTGTTGGTGGGGGAGATGATTCAGGCCTTTGATCCAGGAAAAACTGGAGAGCCCTAAGATCCTCCTGGTGGGGAATGGACATGTAAAGATATTACACATCCATGGTAAAGAGGAAGCGGCTGGAACCTGCTACCTGGATATTTTGAAACTAGCATAAAGTGTCAGAGAATCACAAATGTACGTGGGCAGGGATTGGACTAGGGGAGAGAAGACTGAGTCAAGGTGGGAAGAGATGAGTTCTGTAGGGCAGGAGCAGGCTGAAACAATGGATCTGCCTGGGCAGTCCTGTTTGTGGATTTATCGGAGGAGGTAGAAACGATCTGTGTGGGGATGAGGCGCTAATAGCTTGGAAGCAATGGTGGAGTGGGGGGAGGTCACCAGATAAAATGAGGTCAGTGACCACAGTTGATAAAATGGCCTGATGTGCCATGATGGGTTCATGGTCCAGGGAAAGGTAAGAGGAGGTATCTGAGAGTTGGCGCTCAGTCTCTGCAATCAGCAGGCTGAATAACAAAGTCAGGGTTAGAACATAGAACATAGAACATAGAACAGTACAGCACAGAACAGGCCCTTCAGCCCACAATGTTGTGCCGACCATTCATCCTCATGGATGCACCCTCAAATTTCTGTGACCATATGCATGTCCAGCAGTCTCTTAAATGACCCCAATGACCTTGCTTCCACAACTGCTGCTGGCAACGCATTCCATGCTCTCACAACTCTCTGCGTAAAGAACCTGCCTCTGACATCCCCTCTATACTTTCCACCAACCAGCTTAAAACTATGACCCCTCGTGCTAGCCATTTCTGCCCTGGGAAATAGTCTCTGGCTATCGACTCTATCTATGCCTCTCATTATCTTGTATACCTCAATTAGGTCCCCTCTCCTCCTCCTTTTCTCCAATGAAAAGAGACCGAGCTCAGTCAACCTCTCTTCATAAGATAAGCCCTCCAGTCCAGGCAGCATCCTGGTAAACCTCCTCTGAACCCTCTCCAAAGCATCCACATCTTTCCTATAATAGGGCGCCCAGAACTGGACGCAGTATTCCAAGTGCGGTCTAACCAAAGTTTTATAGAGCTGCAACAAGATCTCACGACTCTTAAACTCAATCCCCCTGTTAATGAAAGCCAAAACACCATATGCTTTCTTAACAACCCTGTCCACTTGGGTGGCCATTTTAAGGGATCTATGTATCTGCACACCAAGATCCCTCTGTTCCTCCATGCTGCCAAGAATCCTATCCTTAATCCTGTACTCAGCTTTCAAATTCGACCTTCCAAAATGCATCACCTCGCATTTATCCAGGTTGAACTCCATCTGCCACCTCTCAGCCCATCTCTGCATCCTGTCAATGTCCCGCTGCAGCCTACAACAGCCCTCTACACTGTCAACGACACCTCCGACCTTTGTGTCGTCTGCAAACTTGCTGACCCATCCTTCAATTCCCTCGTCCAAGTCATTAATAAAAATTACAAACAGTAGAGGCCCAAGGACAGAGCCCTGTGGAACCCCACTCACCACTGACTTCCAGGCAGAATATTTTCCTTCTACTACCACACGCTGTCTTCTGTTGGCCAGCCAATTCTGTATCCAAGCAGCTAAGTTCCCCTGTATCCCATTCCTCCTGACCTTCTGAATGAGCCTTCCATGGGGAACCTTATCAAATGCCTTACTGAAGTCCATATACACCACATCCACAGCTCGACCCTCATCAACCTTACTAGTCACATCCTCAAAAAACTCAATAAGGTTTGTAAGGCATGACCTACCCCTCACAAAGCCGTGTTGACTGTATTTGATCAAGCCATGCTCTTCCAGATGGTCATAAATCTTATCCCTCAGAATCCTTTCTAACACCTTGCAGACGACAGACGTGAGACTTACCGGTCTATAATTGCCGGGGATTTCCCTATTTCCTTTCTTGAAGAGAGGAATTACATTTGCCTCTCTCCAGTCCTCAGGTACGACTCCAGTGGAGAGCGAGGATGCAAAGATCTTCGCAAGTGGCGAAGCAATTGCATTTCTCGCTTCCCAAAGCAGCCGAGGACAAATCTGATCCGGGCCTGGCGACTTGTCAATCTTAATGTTTGACAAAATTTTCAGTACATCAGCTTCCTCTATCTCTATCCATTCCAGCATGCACACCTGCTCTTCAAAGGTTTCATTCACTACACAGTTCGATTCTTTCGTAAAGACAGAAGCAAAAAACTCATTTAGGGCTTCCCCTACCTCCTCAGGCTCCACACACAAGTTCCCTATGCTATCCCTGATCGGCCCTACTCTTTCTTTGACCATTCTCTTATTCCTCACGTAAGTGTAAAATGCCTTTGTGTTTTCCCGGATTCCTTCTGCCAAGCCTTTCTCGTGCCCCCTCCTGGCTCTCCTCAGACCATTTTTGAGCTCCTTCCTTGCCTGCATGTAATCCTCTCTAGCTGAACTTGACCCTAGCTTCCTCCACCTTATGTAAGCTACCTTCTTCCTTTTCACTAGAAGCTCCACCGCTCTCGTCATCCAAGGTTCCTTTATCTTACCCCTTCTTGCCTGTCTCAGAGGGACATATTTACTCATCACTCCCAACAACTGTTCCTTAAACCATCTCCACATGTCTATAGTTCCCTTACCATGGAACAACTGCTCCCAGTCCATGCTTCCTAACTCGTGTCTAATCGCATCATAGTTTCCTCTTCCCCAATTAAATATCCTCCCATTCTGCCTAATCCTCTCCTTCTCCATAGCTATGTAGAATGAGAGAGTGTTATGGTCACTATCACCAAAATGCTCTCCCACCACAAGATCTGATACCTGCCCCGGCTCGTTTCCGAGCACCAAGTCTAGAATGGCCTCTCCCCTCGTCGGCCTGTCAACGTACTGCGTTAGGAAACCCTCCTGAACACACCTTACAAAAACAGCTCCATTCAAATCTTCTGCTCGAAGGAGGTTCCAATCAATATTAGGAAAGTTAAAGTCACCCATTACAACAACCCTACTGCGTCCACACTTTTCCAAAATCTGTCGACCTATGCTTTCTACAATCTCCCTGCTGCTATTGGGGGGCCTGTAGTAAACCCCTAACGAGGTGACTACTCCCTTGCTGTTCCTAATTTCCACCCATACTGACTCAGTAGGCAGATCTTCCTCGACAATGGAAGCTTCTGTAGCTGTGATACTCTCTCTGATTAGTAGTGCTACACCCCCTCCTCTTTTTCCCCCCTCCCTATTCTTTTTAAATGTTCTAAACCCTGGAACATCCAGCAACCATTCCTGCCCATGAGAAACCCATGTCTCTGTTATGGCCACAACATCATAGCACCAGGTACTGATCCATGCTCTAAGTTCATCACTTTTATTCCTGATACTCCTTGCATTAAAGCAAACACACTTTAACCGATCCCTTGGTTCCTTCCCAGGAAAATCCTTCCCACTAGCTGGTCTACCTCTTGCTACTGCCTCACCTGCATCAACGCTCACCTCTGGTATACAGCTCAGGTTCCCACCCCCCTGCCATACTAGTTTAAACCCTCTCGAACTACTCGAGCAAACCTTCCACCCAGGACATTGGTCCCCTTCCAGTTCAGATGCAACCCGTCCTTCTTGTACAGGTCCCACCTTCCCCAGAAGGCATCCCAATTATCAACATATCTGAAGCCCTCCCTCCTACACCAGCTGCGTAGCCACGTGTTCAGCTGCGCCCGCTCCCTGTTCCTCACCTCGCTATCTCGTGGCACCGGTAGTAAACCAGAGAACACTACTCTGTTCGTCCTGCTCTGCAGCTTCCATCCTAACTCCCTGAAATCACTTTTTATATCCTCAAACCTATTTCTGGCTATATCATTTGTGCCTGGCTATATCATTTAGATCTGAGTGCATGGAGTGTAGTCAGTTCAAGGGGAGATAGTTTGGATTTGAGGCGGGGGGTGCGCAGAGAAATTGAGAAGATCAATATCACGTCGATAGTTCTCAATGAACAGATTGAGTGCAGGTAAAAAGCTGGGGGTAAGGGTCCAGATGGAGGGAGAGTGTTGGAACTGGGCAAAGGGGTCTGTGGGACAGGGAGAAGACTCTTGTCCAAAGAAATGAGCACAGAGGCAAAGACGGCAGAAGAAGAGTTCAGTGTCATGTTGTGCCTGAAATTCATTAAGGTGGGGGTGCAGGGGAATAAAGCTTAGGCCTTTGCTGAGTACAGAACATTCAGCATCGGACAGCGGAAGGTTAGGAGGGATGGTGAATACCCGACGGGAGGTGGAGGAGTTGGGGGAGGGGATACAGTCAGAGGGAAACAGAGGAGAGGAAGCTTCCAGAGGGCCATAGGTATCTCTGAGTTGTTGCACCCTTTGGACCTTGATGCCCGAAAGGAAAAGAAAAAGTTTCTTATTAGCATGACGAATGAGCTGGAGGATGAAGTGGAACTGTGGAGTAGTGCAGCCCTTAGCCAGCACGCTGCGATGCTGTTGGAGAGAAAGGTTGCAGGTGAGCATGTGATGCAGCATGGTACTGAGTGTGGATCTCAGGATGCAATGAGAGCAGCTGCCTGTGGAACATTGAGTGTCACAGAGATATCAGTGATCCAGGGAGGATTCAAAAAATGAGGGATTAAGCTTCAGTGGGGTGAGTCTGAGCTTGAGGCAGTCACTGAGGAATGTGCTGTGGCTGTGGAAATGAGTTTTAACTAATACTTGGTCAAACCCTGTGAGTGACAGAGAAATTAATGGCAGTTGACAGGAAGAAAGATGGGAACAGAAGTTCCATCAGAGAGAGGAGCAGAACTTCTTCAAGGTGGGCATGCCTGGAAGAATTGTGGCAGTGAGTAAAACACTAAATAAAAACCAAAAGAACTGCAGATGCCTTAAATCAGGAAGAAAAACAGAGGTTTCTGGGAAATCTCAACAGGTCTGGCAACAACTGTGAAGAAGAAATCAGAATTAATGTTTGAATTAACCCACTGACCCTTCTTCCTGAACTGATGATTCCCCAGCTCCATTGTCAACAGGGCCCTCAACCGGCCCCAACCCATCTCCTGCAGTTCCACCCTCACACCCTTCTCTTCCTTCCCTTCCACAACAGTGATAGGGTTCCACTTGTCCTTACCTACCATACCGCCAGCATCCACATCCAGAAGATTATCAGATGCCATTTCTACCACCTCCAGCGAGATGCCACGAACAAATACATATTCACTTCCTCTTCCTTGTCCACCATCTAAAGGGACTATCCCCTCTGGGACACCCTGGTCCACACTTCCTTCACCCCCAACACCTCCCCACAGCCCTACGGCACCTTCCCCTGTAACCGGCAAAGGTGTAACACCTGCCCATTTACCCCCTCCCTCCCCAGTGTCCAAGGGCCCAAACATACCTTCCAAGTGAAGCAACACTTCACCTGCACTTCCCAGAATCTAATCTACTGCATTTGTTGCTCACAATGTGGTCTTCTCTACATTACAGAAACGAGTGTAGAGTGGGTGGCCACTTCACTGAACATCTACATGCTGCCTGCAAAAAAGACCCTGAACTATCTGTTTCCTGACACTGCAATTCACCACCCTGCTCCCTGGCCAACATCTCTGGCTTGCTGCAGTTTACTAGCGAAGCTCACATCAAACTGGAGGAACAACAACCCATTTTCCACTTGGGGACCCTACAACCCTCTGAACTCAATATTGATTTCAATAATTTTAGAGCCTGAACTCTCCCGTGTCCCAGCCCCCTACCCCACACCCCAGGCATTGTTATCACATAGCCTGCTATTACACACTATATATCGTTAGTCACTAACAGTTCCCATTAACAACTATTCACCCTCCCAGCCTGATTGTTATCAACTCTTTTGTCTATCCAACTGCTCTTCTCTCTCTTTGGGCTCTATCCTATCCTATTGTTTACTCCGGACCCCATCCCCTTCCCTATTTATGGCATATAAACAGACACTTTCCCAGCCATCATCAGTTCTGAGGAAAGGTCACCAGATCCGAAACATTAATTTGGATTTTTCTACACAGAAGCTGCCAAACCTGCTGAGCTTTTCCAGCAACTTCTGTTTTTGTTTCTGATTTACTGTATCCACAGTTCTTTCAATTTTTTAAGGTGTTGGCCATGCTTGCCTTCTTTGGTCATAACATTGAGTATAAGAATTAGGATGTCATGTTGCAGCTATACAAGGACATTGATGACAACAGTTTTAGAATACTCTGTTCAAGTCTGATCTCCCTGCTACAAGAAAGATGGTGTGAAATTTGAAAGCATATAGAAAAGATTTACAAGGAGGTTGCTGGGTTGGAGGGTTTGAGCTGTGGGGAAGGGCTGAACAAGCTAGGGCTATTTTCCCTGGAATGTCAGAGGCTGAAGGGTGACATTATAGATGTTTATAAAATCATGAGGAACATTGATAAGGTGAGTAGCCAAGGTCATTTTCTTAGGATAGGGGAGTCCAAAACTCAAGGGCATAAATATAAGGCAAGAGGGGAAAGATTTTAAAAGGATATGATGGGCAACATTTTCACACAGAAGGTGGTGGAATGAGCTGCCAGAGGAAGCGGTGGAGGCTGATACAATTACAACATTTAAGAAACATTCAGGTGAGTATACGGATAGGACAGGTTCAGAGGGATTTGGGCCAAATGTTGGAAAATGGGACTAGATCACGTTAAGATGTCTGGTCACCGTGGATGATTTGGCCCAAAGAGTCTGTTCCTATGCTGTATATGACTCTATAACTAATACACTGAGGGTTTTAAGCAAAACATTAGCCATTTATGGGTTATTGAGCTCCACACTGCCAGTGGTTTGAACTAAAAGCAATGCGAGGGTGTGTAGTAGTAAGGTTCCTCCCTCAAAATATGTTTAATGTTCTAGCTGAATAGCTGGCATGGAGCAGCTTGAATCCAGACTGAGATCTATTGAAGTCAGGTAAACATTTGGTTGGACCTTGCTTTGTCCCAGGCCTCAGTATTTCCAACATCCTACACATGGTGGTATTCCTGTAATCTTTATTCTTCTCATTGGAAGAGGTTAAAGAGTAAAGATGAAATATTCAAAGATTAAATTTTGGGGCATTGTCATGAACAAATTCAGAAGGAGAATCATAGACCCATTTAAAAAATGCATCGTTCTTTCTTTCCCACAATTTCTTTCCCACAAGTTTCTGGGAAATTTTTTGTTATAAAAATCTTAGAGACGTGGTGAAAAAAGCCACTGATTGGATTATGTCTAACTGTCCATCTTGCTTGCTTTCAGTTGATGTGGGAAGGTCAGGTGGGGCAGGATGGGCATTTCAGCTGGTTCCTGGCAGGGGCAAAGGGGCCAGTTTGTAAGAAGGGCATCCATGTGCTGAAACTTCGATATGAATTACGAATTGGCCATTCATTTCTTCTACCTGACATCCCCCAGACCGTCTGACTCATGCCTCAGGGTCCAGAGAATCAATAACTCCCCCAACAGTGCACCTGATTACCCATGTATGTGACGTATACCTCATTATTATTTCTGTGTAACTGCCTCCCACAGCCACCATTACAGTGATCGTTCACAGATGCACTCCGTTTGGATCAATTTAAATAGAACAATTTTTTATGTAATGAAAAAGACTCACTCCACATCAGCCCTCCCTTTCAAACTTACCATCAAATAACTTCCTTGTGTACCCCTTTCTATTTTCCCTCCATTTTTCATTCTGTTGTTCTACCCCTTTCCTCAGCACTCATTTTCCTTTGTCTTCTTCCCTGCTTTCTCTCATGGCTCTTCTAGCGTTCTCCTTCGATCATTCCTAGTGTTGCTCTGTGCACTTCCTCCTTCTTCCACTCCGCTTGTCTAATTCTCACCCCGTCCTGCCTTTCCCAGACTGGCTATGGACAAAATATGGAGTAAATATCCTGTTTTGTGTAAACCTGTCTCAACTTTATGATTATCTAACCTCCCAAGCCAGTGAAACAAAACAAAAAAATTACAAAATAAGGTCAAAATGAGATCAATTCATGCTGAGATAGTAGGAACTGCAAATGCTGGAGAATCAGAGATAGCAAGGTGTAGAGATGGATGAACACAGCAGGCCAAGCAGTATCAGAGGAGCAGGAAGGCTGACATTTCGGGCCTAGACCCTTCTTCAGAAACCATTTCTGAAAAAAAAGCCCAAAACGTCATCTTTCCTGCCCCTCTGATGCTGTTGGGCCTGCTATGTTCATCCACGTCAACACCTTGTTATCTCAATTCATGCTGAGCCTGCAATACAGAGATATTTCCAAAAATTCACCCCAGTCAGGACTTCCCACATGCACCAATGAGTTCCGACAATTATTGAAGATCAGAGCTGAACCAAAGGTGAAACAATACTGCAGAAACCCCAATTCACAAACACCTCATGCTTACCTTCTGCTGAGAATCCAGAGAAGGGTGGGAATTAGCCAAAACAAACAATTGTCATGGAAACTAGTTGTCAAAATATTGAAATGTTTTCTCATGGCATTTTCTTTCTGATGAGTATGAAACACTAATACTGACGGAAGCAGATTTAATTCTCTTCCCAAAGGTTGAATTTGCCCCTCATGGTGCTGATACGATGAAGCTTGTGAAACGGAGGGATTTTTACAACACTCAATACAAGGGAACAGGATGGATGAAAATGAGATAAGGTAACAGGCAGAAAGGATGGTTTATAGCAGAGCCAGGGCCAATGAGAAGCAATGATAGGGATTAAAATCTGCCATGTAAAAGCATGCTACTCGCTTCAATCAAAGGGTGGTGAATCTGTGCAACTGATTGCCACAGAGAGCAATGGAGGCAAATTCACTGCATGTATTTAAGACAGAGCTAGATGGGGTCTTGATTAGTAAGGGGATTGAGGGTTTTGGGGAGAAGACAGGAGAATGGAGTTGGGAAACATCAGCCATGGTCGAGTTAATAGAACATTACAGCACAGTACAGGCCCTTCGGCCCTCGATGTTGTGCCAACCTGTCATACCAATCTGAAGCTTATCTAACCTACACTATTCCATGTATGTCCATACGCTTGTCCAATGACGACTTAAATGTACCTAAAGTTGGCGAATCTACTACCGTTGCAGGCAAAGCGTTCCATTCCCTTACTACTCTCTGAGTAAAGAAACCACCTCTGACGTCTGTCCTATATCTTTCACACCTCAATTTAAAGCTATGCCCACTCATGCTCGCCGTCACCATCCCAGGAAAAAGGCTCTCCCTATCCACGCTATCTAACCCTCTGATTATTTTATATGTCTCAATTAAGTCACCTGTCAACCTTCTTCTCGCTAAACAGCCTCAAGTCCCTCAGCCTTTCCTCATAAGACCTTCCCTCCATACCAGGCAACATCCTTGTAAATCTCCTCTGCACCCTTTCCAGAGCTTCCACATCCTTCTTATAATGCGGTGACCAGAACTGTATGCAATACTCCAAGTGCAGCCGCACCAGAGTTTTGTACAGCTGCAGCATAACCTCTTGGTTCCGGAACTCAATCCCTCTATTAATAAAAGCTAAAACACTGTATGCCTTCTTAACAGCCCTGTCAACCTGGGTGGCAACTTTCTAGGCTCTGTGTACATGGACACCGAGATCTCTCTGCTCATCTACTGTACTAAGAATCTTACCATTAGCCCCGTACTTTGCCTTCCGGTTACTCCTACCAAAGTGCATCACCTCACACCTGTCCGCATTAAATTCCATTTGCCACCTCTCAGCCCAGCTCTGCAGCTTATCTATGTCTCTCTGCAACCTACAGCATCCTTCGTCACTATCCACAACTCCACCGACCTTAGTGTCGTCTGCAAATTTACTAACCCATCCTTCTATGCTCTCATCCAGGTCATTTATAAAAATGACAAACAGCAGTGGACCCAACACCGACCCTTGCAGTACACCACTAGTAACTGGTCTCCAGGATGAACATTTCCCATCAACTACCACCCTCTGTCTTCTTTCAGCAAGCCAATTTCCGATCCAAACTGCTATATCTCCCACAATCCCATTCCTCTGCATTTTGTACAATGGCCTACTGTGGGGAATCTTATCGAATGCCTTGCTGAAATCCATATACACCACATCAACCGGTTTACTCTCATCTACCTGTTTGGCCACCTTCTCAAAGAACTCAATAAGGTTTGTGAGGCACGACCTACCCTTCACAAAACCGTGCTGATTATCCCTAATCAAATTATTCTTTTCTAGATGATTATAAATCTTATCTCTAATAACCTTTTCCAACACTTTACCAACAACTGAGGTAAGGCACACTGGTCTATAATTACCAAGGTTGTCTCTACTCCCCTTCTTGAACAAGGGAACCACAATTGCTATCCTCCAGTCGTCCGGCACTATTCCTGTAGACAATGATGAGTTAAAGATCAACGCCAAAGGCTCAGCAATCTCCTCCCTGGCTTCCCAGAGGATCCTAGGATAAATGCCATCCAGCCCAGGGGACTTATCTATCTTCACACTCTGTAGGATTTCTAATACCTCTTCCTTGTGAACCTCAATCCCACCTAGTCTAGTAGCCTGTATCTCAGTATTCTCCTCAACAACACTGTCATTTTCTCAAGTGAATACTGTTGAAAAATATTCATTTAGTGCTTCTCCCATCTCCTCTGACTCCACACACAGCTTCCCACTACTATCCTTGATTGGCCCTAATCTTACTTTCGTCATTCTTTTATTCCTTAAATGCCTATAGAAAGCCTTAGGGTTTACTCTGATCCTATCCACCAACAACTTCTCATGTCTCCTCCTGGCTCTTCTGAGCTCTCTCTTTAGGTCTTTCCTGGCTACCTCGTACCCCTCAAGTGCCCTAACTGAGCCTTCACACCTCATCCTAACATAAGCCTTCTTCTTCCTCCTGACCAGAGATTCCACTTCCTTCATAAACCATGGCTCCTGCGCTCTACAGCTTCCTCCCTGACTGACAAGTAGATACTTATCTAGGACACACAGGAAATTTTCCTTGAATAAGCTCCACATTTCTAATGTGCCCATCCCCTGCAGTTTCCTTCCCCTTCCTATGCTCCCTAAATCTTGCCCCATCTTATCGTAATTGTCTTTCCCCCAGCTATAACTCTTGCCCAGTGGTATACACCTGTCCCTTTCCATCACTAAAGTAAACATAACAAAATTGTGATCACTATTACCAAAGTGCTCACCTACTTTCAAATCTAACACCTGGCCGAGCTCATTACCCAGTACCAAATCTAATGTGGCTTTTCCCCTTGTTGGCCTATCTACAAACTGTGTCAGGAAGCCCTCCTGCACACACTGGACAAAAACTGACCCATCTATAGTACTCAAACTATAGTGTTCCCAGTCAATATTTGGAAAGTTGAAGTCCCCCATGACAACTACCTGTCTCTTTCACTCCTATCGAGAATCATCTTTGCTATCCTTTCCTCTACATCTCTGGAACTATTCGGAGTCCTATAGAAAACTCCCAACAGGGTGACCTCTCCTTTCCTGTTTCTAACCTCAGCCCATACTAACTCAGTTGATGAGTCCCCAAACATCCTTTCTGCAACTGTAATACTGTCCTTGACCAACAATGCCACACCTCCCCCTCCTTTACCATCTTCTCTGTTCTTACTGAAACATCTAAATCCCGGAACCTGCAACAACTATTCCTGTCCCTGCTCTATCCATGTCTCCGAAATGGCCACAACATTGAAGTCCCAATGGCAGTGCAGACTCAATGGGCCAAATGGCCTAATTCTGCTCCTTTATTTTGTTTTTTTTTTACTTTTTTCACTGGTTTGGGAGATTACATAATCATGAAGTTCAGATGGATTTACACTCAACAGGACAGTAGCTCCAGAAATAGAGACAAAAATATATTGGGTGGAAATTTATGTTAGCCTAAGTGATGTGGACTATAGCATGAATTCTGGAGATATTTATTGAGTTTTATGGTGGCTATATTGCGTATAGTTATACCTCTGAGCTACCTCCATGTTGAAAACCAAACACCAACATTTCAGGGCATTCTACCACTGTGCCAGCTACATGCACCCAGCAACCCATTGATATTGGAATCTGAATGTGCCAGTCTCTATGAATCCTCATGGCACATTACTTTGGTTCTGTGTTGCATACAAACCCAAGGCCAAACCTACACCAACTGCTGACTTGAACCAAAGACCCCCTACCCACTTTGAACAGAACCAACATAATGTACAAAATTCCATGTGAGGACTGTGACAGACATTACATTGGACAGACAGGAAGAAAATTGGCCACAAGAGTACTTGAACATCAACTAGCAACAAAAAGACACGACCAATACTCACTTGTCTCCATTCACATGGATAAGGAGAACCACCAGTTTGATTGGGACAACACCAGGATTCTAGGACAGACCAAACAGAGACAAACACGGGCATTCTGAGAAGCCTGGTTCTCCACCAAGATTTTCATTAACAAACACATAGAACTAGCCCCTATCTAAACACCACTGTGAAGTAAAGCCAGAAATGAGGTAATCAAATCCAACAGACCTGAAAGTTTAAATACCGGGCGGGAAAACACAACAGCACTTCACCGGAGGCTGCACTGATGATGTTACCCAGCAGGGTAATGAAATGTCTGTGAATTAACCAGCTCGGTGAGCGAACCAACCACAGAGTGCATCTGCAGTTACATTCTCTTGTCCTCTTCTTGTAAAAGTGCAGCACCAACATTCACATCAATGACATCAATAGCCACCTTAAATGGCTTTGCACAGTTGTGTGGCTAACACCATAGCAGTGGTCAAACATCCTTCAAACTGCCAAATAACTTCTGACATTTGCCCATTTACTGAAAATTTTTGCACTTCTTCAACATGTTGGTCAATGAAGCAACTGCCCTGCTAAAATTTGGTACAAATTTTTGATAAACTCATTCAGTCCCAGGAATCATAGTGCTTCTCCTTTCATAGATGGTTTTGGGAACTCCCAAATAAACTTTGTTTTCTCATCCCATGTGGCCATCTGTCCATGTCCAATGACATGGCCTAGCAATGTCTCTTGAGCTTTTTGAACTCAGTTTTAGCCGGTTTATCAGCAAACCTCCACCTCCCGCTCCCCCCAACTCCCACCCCACCACAATGTTGATCGAACAATTCTGATAGATGCCCCAATATTCCTTCCATGTGTGGCTAAAAATCACCAGATTATCTTCGTACACCGCATAACTGAGTTATCCCAAAATTACTTTTTTAGTTAGTCTTTGAAATGTGACTGGTGCATTCATCATACTGAATGGCATGATTTTAAACTGGAATCATCCATTTGTTGTCACAAAAGCAGAAATTGTCTCGGCTGTTTTGGAGAAAGGTACCTGCCTGTATGTTTACCATTCTTCTTTCATGGAATGAGGGTGTCACTGGCTAGGCCAGCATTTTTTGCCCGTCCCTAATTGTTCAGGGTCAATTGCATTGCTGTTGTTCTGGAGTCACATGTAGGCCAGCAGTTTCCTTCCCTAAAGAAAGTTAGTGAATCAGGGATAACAAAGTGTGAAGCTGGATGAACATAGCAGGCCAAGCAGCATCTTTGGAGCACAAAAGCTGACGTTTTGGAAATCAGGTGTGTTTTTCCTGACAATGGGCAATGGATTCAAGGTCATTGTCAGATTCTTAATTCCAGATATTTATTGAATTCAAATTTCACCAACTGCCATGGTGGGATTTGAACCTGAGTTCCCAGGGTACCTGGGTATCTAGATTAACAGGTCTAGTGACAATACCACTGGGCCATTGTCTCCTCCAAGAAGTCCAACTTAGAAACATAACTTGCTTACCCCACCTTCTCAATACAATCTTCCAAATATGGTATAGGATTAGATTAGATTAGATTAGATTCCCTACAGTGTGGAAACAAGTCCACACCGCCCCTTGAAACATCCCACCCAGACCCATCCCCCTATAACCCACACAGCCCTGAACACTACGGGCAATTTAGCATGGCCAATCCACCTAGCATGCACATCTTTGGACTGTGGGAGGAAACCGGAGCACCCGAAGAAAACCTACGCAGATACAGGGAGAATGTGCAGACTCCACACAGACAGCCGCCCGAGGCAAGAATTGAACCCGGGTCCCTGGTGCTGTGAGGCTGCAGTGCTAACCACTGAGCCACCATGCCGCCCACGGACATGAATCAGATTTTGTAACTGAATTGACTTTGCGATAGTCCATACATAATCATTGGGTACCATTTGGTTTTGGCACCATTACTATGGGTGAGCTCCATTTACAATAATAATGGGAATTGCAGATGCTGGAGAATCCAAGATAATAAAATGTAAGGCTGGATGAACACAGCAGGCCCAGCAGCATCTCAGGAGCACAAAAGCTGACGTTTCGGGCCTAGACCCTTCATCACCTCTCTGATGAAGGGTCTAGGCCCGAAACGTCAGCTTTTGTGCTCCTGAGATGCTGCTGGGCCTACTGTGTTCATCCAGCCTCACATTTTATTATCCTCCATTTACAGTAACTCACTTTGATTATATTGTCTTTGAGTATGCTTTCAATCTCATTTTGAACCTGTGGCAAAGTTAGAGGGCTAAGCCGATAAGGACGCTGCTTATTTGGAGCATCATTTCCAACATCTACATCATGCACAATTGGATTAGCACTTCCCAGTTTATTCCCATATATCTCCCAATGTGATTGTAATAACTTTTCAGATCATTTTGATTTTCCTCTGGAGGGTACCTCAGTAATTTATCCCAATTTTTCAGAACTTCCTCATTGTCCACTTTAATTTGAGAAATAAGAACACCTCAGTTCTGAGGAAGGGTCACCAGCCCTGAAATGTTAACTCTGTTTTTTTCCTTCACAGATGCTGCCAGACCTGATGAGCTTTTCTACAAACTTTTGTTTTTGTTCCTGATTTACAGTATCCACAATTCTTTTGGTTTTAACTTGAGAAAAGTCCAATTTAGAATCATCTGAATTTTGTTCTTCACTCTTTGTTTTAACCAGTAATGCATTCTCTTTTTGCTTTCCTTCCCTATCAAAATACTTCTTCAGCATATTCAGATGACACATTCTTGTGAGATTCTTCCGAGCTGGCATTCTTACCAAATAATTTATCTCACTCAATTTCCTTTCAATTTGATAAGGCCCACTGAGCCTTGCCTTAACCATGATCTTTAAAGTTTGATGTTATTGTTGGAATGCTAACTGTGATTCTGGATGGTACGCAACCGATTTCAATTCTTAAGCTATCCAAAACTTCCTTGAATAAATTTGATGTAAAACTTGACCCTTGATCTGATTGTATTTCTGTGGGTAGTCCATATCGAGTAAAACATTTTAGTAACACTACTACAACCCTTTTAACACAATACTGCATAATGGAATGACTTCTGGAAATCTAGCAGACACACCTATAATGGCCACCAAAAACTGATACACAATTTTTTTTGGTAAGGGTCCTATGCAATCATTCAGACTTTTGTGAAAGGTTCCTCAAATGCGGGAAAAGGTATTAAGGATGCTGGTTTTATCAATGGCTGAGGTTTTCCAATTGCCTGATGCGTATGACATGTCCATAAACTTCAACCACATCCTTTGCAGTCCAGGTAAAAAAAGATGTCTTTGTATTTTGGCTTGAATTCTCCTTATTCCCAAATGACCTCCTACTGGTGACCCATGTGCCATCACAACACCTCTGGCATGAGAGCTCACTGGTTAATACTGCTGTCTCACAGCAAGAGGGGCCTGAATTCAAAGAACAAAGAATGAAGAAAATTACAGCACAGGAACAGTCCCTTTGGCCCTCCAAGCTTGTGCTGTTCCAGATCCTCCATCTAAACCTGTTGCATATTTTCCAAGGATCTGTATCCCTCTGCTCCCTGCCCATTCATGTATCTGTCTAGATACATCTTAAATGATGCTATCATGCCCCCCTCAACAACCTCAGTTGGCAACGCATTCAACGCACCTACCACCCTCTGTGTAAAGAACTTTCCACACATATCTCCCTTAAACTTTTCCCCTCTCACTTTGAAATCGTGACCCCTAGTAATTGAGTCTCCCACTCTGGGAAAAAGCTTCTTGCTATCCACCCTGTCTATACCTCTCATGATTTTGTAGACCTCAGTCAGATTCCACACCCCCCCCCCCCACCCCCAACCTCTGTATTTCTCATGTACATAATCCTAATCTACTAAACCTCTCTTCATAGCTTGTGCCCTCCATCCCAGCCAACCCAGGGTAACAGCCTCCGCACCTTCTCCAAAGCATTCACATCCTTTTGGTAATGTGGTGACCAGAACTGTACGCAGTATTCCAAATGTGGTCGAACCAAAGTCCTATCCAACTGTAACATGACCTGCCAACTCTTGTACTCAATACCCTGTCCAATGAACAAAAGTATGCTGTTTGCCATCTTGACCACTCTATCCACCTGCGCTGCCACCCTAAGGGTACAATGGACCTGAACACCCAGATTTCTCTGTGCATCAACTTTCCCCAGGGCTTTTCCATTTACCACATAGTTCGTTCTTGAATTGGATCTTCCAAAATGCATCACTTTGCATTTGCCCGAATTGAATTCCATCTGCCATTTCTCCACCCAACTCTCCAGTCTATCTATATGCTGCTGCATTCCCCGACAGTCCACTTCACTATCTGCTACTCCACCAATCTTAGCGTTGTCTGCAAACTTGCTAATGAGACCATCTATACCTTCCTCCAGATCATTTATCTATATCACAAAAGACAGTGGTCCCAACACAGATCCCTGTGGAACACCATTGGTCATAGTTCTCCATTTTGAGAAACTCCCTTCCACTACAACTCTCTGTCTCCTGTTGCCCAGCCAGTTCTCTATCCATCTAGCTACTAAACCCTGGACCCCATGCGACCTCACTTTCTCCATCAGACTGTCATGGGGAAACTTATCAAACGCTTTATAAAAAGTCCATGTATGTGACATCTACAGCCCTTCCCTCATCTATCAACTTTGTCACTTCCTCAGACAATTCTATCAAATAGGTAAGACATGACCCACCTTGCACAAAACCATGCTGCCTGTCACTAATAAGCCCGTTTTCTTCCAAATGTAAATAGATCCTATCCCTCAATATCTTCTCCAGCAGCTTCCTTATCACTGACATCAGGCTCACCGGTCTATAATTACCTGGGTTATCCTTGCTATCCTTCTTAAACTAGGGGACAACATTAGCAATTCTCCAGACCTCCAAGATCTCACCTGTGCTCAAGGATGCTATGAAGGCCTCAGCTATTTCTTTTCTTGCTTCCCTCAGAAACCTGGGATAGATCCTATCCTGACCTGGGGACTTGACCACCCAAATGCCTTTTAGAATACCCAACACTCCCCCAACCCCCACCCCACTGGCTTACGCCGACTTGACCTAGAGTAAGCAAACATCTCTCCCTAACGTCAACATCCATCATGTCCCTCTCCTCAGTGAATACCAATACAAAGTACTCTTTAAAAATCTCACTCATTTTCTCTGACTCCTCACATAACTTCCCTCCTTTGTCCTTGAATGGGCCAAGTCTTTCTCTAGTTACCCTCTTGCTCTTATGTATGAACAAAAAGCTTTGGTATTTTCCTTAACCCTGTTTGCTAAAGATATTTCATGACCTGTTTTAGCCCTCTTAATTCCTCATTTCAGATCAGTCCTACTTTCCCGATATTCTTCCAAAACATCGTCTGTTTTCAGTCGCCTAGACCTTATGCAAGCTTTCTTTTTCCTCGTTGCTAGTCTCACAATTTCACCGGTCATCCATGGTTCCCTAATCTTGCCCTTTCTATCCCTCATTTTCACAGGGACATGTCTGTCCAGCATTCTAATCAATCTCTCTTTAAAAGCCTCCCACATATCAAATATGGATTTACCCTCAAACAGCTCCTCCCAATCAACATTCCCTAGCTCCTATTGAATTTTGCTATAGTTGGCCTTCCCCCAGTTTAGCGTTCTTCCATTAGGACCATTCTTGAATTGTCCATCAGTATTCTAAAACCTATGGAATTGTGATCACTGTTCCCAAAGTAATCCCCTACTGAAACTTCAGCCACCTGGCCAGACTCATTCCCCAACACCAGTCCCAGTATGGTCCCTTCCCGATTTGACTATTTACTTACTGCTCTAGAAAACCGTCCTGGATGTTCCTTACAAATTCTGCTTCATCTAAACCCCTAACACTAAGTGAATCACTAAGTGAAACTGTTGTGAAAATTAAAATCTCCCATCACCACCACCCTGTTTCTCCTACACCTTTCCATTATCTGTTTACATATTTGTGCCTCTATCTCACGCTCGCTGTTGGGAGGCCTGTAGTACAGCCCCAACATTGTTACTGCACCCTTCCTATTTCTGAGTTCTACTCATATTGCCTCACTGCTCGAGTCCCCCATAATGCCCTCTTTCAGCACAGCTGTGATATCCTCTTTGACCAGTAATGCAACTCCTCCACCCCTTTCACCTCCCCCTGTATCCCACCTGAGATATTTGTGTCCTGAGATAGTTAGTTGCCAATCTTGCCCTTCACTCAACCAAGTCTCAGTAATAGCAATAACATCATACTCTCAGGTGTTAATGCAAGCCCTCAGTTCATCTGCCTTACCTACTACACTTTTTGCATTAAATCAAATGCACCTCAGACCACCTGTCCCTTTGCATTCATCATCTGTTCTCTGCCTACTCTTCCCCTTAGTCACACAGTCTTTATTATCTAGTTCCTCACAGGCTTTAGTTACTACCTCCTTACTGTTCACTCACCTCCTCATCTGGTTCCCATTCCCCTGCCACATTAGTTTAAACTAACCCCCCAACTCCCCCAGCAATTCCTGTGTCAGGTAACTCTGTGCAGTTTATATATTTTCTCCATGTCTGTGTGGGTTTCGTCCGTGTGCTCCAGTTTCCTCCCAAACGTGTGCAGCTTCGATGGATTGGCTGTGCTAAATTGGCTGTAGTGTTCCAGGAATGTGCAGGTTAGGTGAATAAGCCATAGGAAATACAGGATTACAGGGAGAGGGTAGGAGGAAGGGTCTGGTGGGGTTGATCTGCAGAGGTGGAGACTCCTTGGGTTGAATGGCTTGCTTCCACACTGTTAGCACTCTATGATTCTATAACTCACCGGTAATACAACCTCGACTCATGGAGATTCACAGCACAGAAACAAACATTTGGTCCAACATGTCCAGGCCAGCCAGATGACTATCTCAATGGAGCCAAGTTAGGTAAAGGGGAAGCACAACGAGATCTAGCTGTTCTTGTACATCAGTCAATGAAAGAAGGCATGCAGGTACAGCAGGCAGTGAAGAAAGCTAATAGCATGCTGGCCTTCATATCAAGAGGAATTGAGTATAGGAACAAAGAGGTCCTTCTGCAGCTGTGCAGGGCCCTGGTGAGACCACACCTGGAGTATTGTGTGCAATTTTGGTCTCCAAATTTGAGGAAGGACATTCTTGCTATTGAGGGAGTGCAGCGTAGGTTCACGAGGTCAATTCTGAGAATGGCGAGACCATCATATGCTGAAAGATTGGAGCGACTGGGCTTGTATATACTTGAGTTTAGAAGGATGAGAGGGGATCTGATTGAGGTGTATAAGATTATTAAGGGATTGGACACTCTGGAGGCAGGAAGCATGTTTCCGCTGATGGGTGAGTCCAGGGCCAGAGGACACAGTTTAAAAATAAGGGGTAGGTCATTTAGAACAGAGTTGAGGAAAAACTTCTTCACCCAGAGAGTGGTGGATATATGGAATGCTCTGCCCCAGAAGGCAGTGGAGGCCAACTCTCTGGATACTTTTAAGGAAGAGATAGATAGAGCTCTTAAAGATAGTGGAATCAAGTGTTATGGGGATAAAGCAGGAACAGGATACTGATTGTGGATGATCAGCCATGATCGTAATGAATGGTGGTGCTGGCTCGAAGGGCCGAATGGCCTACTCCAGCACCTATTGTCTATTGTCTATATAAACCTAGCCCCATTTGTCAGCATTTGGCCCATATCCCTCTAATCATTTCTTCTTCATGTACCCCACCAGATGTTTTTTCAATGTTGTAATTGTATCAGCCTCCACCACTTCCTCTGGCAGTTCATTCCCTACACACACCCCTCACAGCATGAGAAAGTTGCCCTTAAAGTCCCTTTTACATCTTTCCCCTCTCACCTTAAACTTACACCCTGTAGTGTTGGACACCCCTCACCCTGGGGAAAAGACCTTGTCTATTCACCCTGTCCATGCCGCCCATGATTTTATAAACCCCTGTAAAGTCACTGGCAACCTGAAATTCTAGGCAACATGGCCCCAGGCTATTCAGCCACTCCCTGTAGCTCAAACCCTCCAGCCCCGGCAACATCCTTGTAAATCTTTTCTGAACACTTTCAAGTTTCACAACATCTGTCCTAGAGCAGGGACACCCGAATTGCACGCAATTCTCGAAAAGTCGCCTAACCAATGTCCTGTACAGTCGCAATATGACGTCCCAACCCCTATACTCAATGTACTGACCAATAAGGGCAAGCGTACCTAACACCTTCTTCATTGTCCAATCCAGCTGTATCTCCACTTTTACTTGATGAGCTTCTGCCCGTTTTTCATCTACCTGACTGTGTAATAGGCTCCACTTTCTCATCAATTTTCATTTTTAAGGTAATAACATTATGGGATCCGTTTCTGATTCTTCTTCTGTGTATATGTTTTGATACAACTGCCTTAGTTTTTCTTCTTTCTGTTGTAATTCAGTTAGCTTTGCTGAACTAAAACTATTTGTTTTGGCCTCCACTTTTCCTGTTTTCTTTTCTCAACTATTTAATCAAACATAGTTTGTGATAATTAAACTTCAACTTCCAAGTCTTGACTCCCACTTCAACTTGTGGCTTTGTGATCTTGTTACCAACCATTCAGGAAAGATCCCAGGATATATTTGCTGTAGCACCTCAATTGTCTGACCTTCCCCAGGAGCTTTTGAAAGTTAAGTTAAAATGCTGGTTCTGTGGGAGCTTGACCCCACCCCTTCATGCTGCTTTGTTTGTTCCAACATTTTAAAAAATCCAAGACGTCACAAGCTGTTTACTTTATTTGTTTGGAACAGAGTACACTTGACTCCTCTGTCTCAACCTGTCTTCATAAAAACCAGGGCACAATACACTTCTTAAAGCCATAGAATTGTCAAAATGGGTAATGAATGCTGGCCCAGCTAGCAAGACTCGCATCTTACGAGGTGTTGGGGACCGGGGAATTGGAAGTTTTGGAGGGCGAGGGTGGTGTCACGGAAATAGGTAGCGAGTCCCTGGTCTCCAACGCCTCATCTTTACCATGGACATCCAGTCCCTATACACATTCATTGCCCATGCAGATCGGCTAAAAGCTTCTTCCTGTCCCGCAGGCCTGACCACACCCCTCCACTGACACCCTCATCCGCTTAGTCGCACTCGTCCTCCCCGTCAACTTCTCTTTTGAATCCTCCCACTTTCAACAGACAAAGGGGGTAGCCATGGGTACCTGCATGGGCCCAAGCTATGCCTGCCTCTTTGTAGGTTACGTGGAACAATCCCTCTTCTGCACCTACACAGGCCCCAAACCCCACCGCTTCCTCCGTTACATTAATGACTGTATCAGCGCCGCTTCGTGCTCCCACGAGGAGCTCAAACAGTTGATCCACTTCACCAACACCTTCCACCCCAACCTCAAGTTCACCTGGACTGTCTCTAACACCTCCCTCACCTTCCTGGACCTCTCTGTCTCATCTCAGGCAACCACCAACAAATCGATATCCATTTCAAGCCCGCAGACTCCCACAGCTACCTAGAATACACCTCCTCCCACTCACCTTCCTGCAAAAATGCCATCGCCTATTCCCAATTCCTTCGCCTCTGCCGCATCTGTTCCCAGGATGAGGCATTCCATTGCCATACATCTCAGATGTCCTCATTTTTCAAGGACCACAACTTCTCTCCTCAGTAGCTGAGAACGCCCTCGACCGTGTCTCCCGCATTTCCCGCAACTCATCCCTCACACCCCCTCCCCGCAATAACAACCAAAACAGAATCCCCCTCATCCTCATGTACAACCTCACTAACCTCCAGATCGAACACATCATCCACTGACACGTCTGCCATCTACAATCCGACCCCACCACGAAAGACATTTTTCCCTCCTCACCCTTATCTGCTTTCCGGAGAGACCACTCTTTCCGGGACCCCATTGTCCGTTCCACACTCCCCTCCAGCCCGACCACACCCGGCACTTTTCTATGAAACTGCAGGAAGTACTACACCTGCTCCTACACCTCCACCCTCACCCGCTTCCCAGGCCCCAAAAAGACTTTCCACATCAAACAGATGTTCACCTGCACATCCGCCAATGTGGTATACCATATCCGCTGTTACCGTTGTAGCCTCTTCTACATCGGGGAAACATAGTGGAGGCTTGGGGACCACTTTGCAGGAACACCTACATTCGGTTCGCACTAAACAACTGCACCTCCCCGTCGCGAACCACTTTAACTCCCTCTCCCGTTCCTTAGACAACATGTCCATCCTGGGCCTCCTGCAGTGCCATAACGATGCCACTCAAAGGTTACAGGAACAGCAACTCATATTCCGCTTGGGAACCCTGAAGCCCAATCAATGTGGACTTCACAAGCTTCAAAATCCTCCCCTCCACTACTGCATCCCGAAACCAGTCCAGCTCATCCCCGCCTCCCTAACTTGTCCTTCCTCTCACCTAATCCCTCCTCCCACCTCAAGCCCCAGCCCCATCTCCTACCTACTAATGTCATCCCACCCCCATGACCTGTTCATCCTCCTTGGATTGAACTGTCTCCTCCCTAACTCCTCACCTACACTCACCTTTACTATCTCCACCCCAGCTTCTTTGACCTATTTTCTCGTCTATCTATCTTCTATCTTCCTCCCCCTCTTTCCCTCTTTACTTCAGAACTCCCTTCCCCTCCCCCATTTCTGAACAAGCATCTCGGCCCATAATGTCAGCTTTCCTGCTCCTCCCATGCTGCTTGGCCTGCTGTGTTCACCCAGCTCTACACCTTGTTATCTACAAAGGTAAGCTTGCAGGGAACATAAAGAGTGGCATGAAGAGTTTTTATAGGTACGTGAAGAGAAAGAGGTTGGCAAAGACAAATGAAAGTCCCCTACAGATGGAAATGGGGGAATATATAATATGGGACAAAGAATTGGCTGAGCAACCAAATACATACCTTTGTTCTGTCTTTGCAAAAGATGACACAAATCAGATTCCAGACATGTTGGAGAATGCAAGATTTAGTGAGTGGGAAGAATTTAGGGACATCAATATTAGTAGAGAAATAGTGCAGAGAAAATTGATGGCATTGAAGGAGGATAAATCACCAGGCCCTGATAACCTACATCCCACCGTACTTAAGGAAGTGGTTCTGGAAATGCATTGGTGGTTATCTTCCTGGATTCTATAGACTCTGAAACAGCTCCTGCAGATTTAAGTACTTCTAATGTTATTTCAATATTCATAAGGGAGGTAGAGAGAAAAATAGGGAATTAAAGATCAGTAAACCTAACATCATTATGGGGAAAATTCTCAAATCCATTATCAAGGACTTTATAGCAAAGTATTTAGAAATCAATGGCAGGATCAGACAGAGTCAGCATGGATTTATGAAGGGGAAGTCACTCTTAACATCTCTGTTGGAATTCTATGAAGACGTGACTAGTGGAGTTGACAAAGTGCAGCCAGTCGATGTGGCATATTTGGACTTTCAGAAAGTGTTTGACAAAGCCCCACATCAGAGATTAATGTGCAAGATTAAAATGCATGGGATCAGGGGAAGTGCATTGAGATGGGTAGAAAACTGATTGGCAGAGAGGAAACAAAGTGTAGGAATTAACGAGTCCTTTCCAATCGGCAGGCAGTACCTAGTCGGGTGCCACAGGATCGGTGCTGGGATCCCAGCTATTCACAATATGTATCAATGATTTGGATGCGGGATCAAAATGTAACATCTCAAAATTTGCAGAAGATACTATGTTGTGTGGGAGGGTGAGCTGTGATGAGAATGCAGTAATCCTTCAGCTTGATCTGGACAGGTTGGTTGAGTGGGCAAATCAATGGCAGGTGCAGTATAATTTGGATAAATGTGAAGTTATTCACAGTGGAAGCAAATATAAGAAGGAAGATTCCAACCTGAATGGCTGTAAACTGGGACAGGGGAGTGTGCAGTGGGATCTGGGTATCCGTGTGCACTCAGTTGCTGAAGGTAAGCATGCAGGTGCAGCAGGCGGTAAAGAAGGCAAATGGTATGTTGGCCTTCATCGTGAGACGTTTTGAGTCCAGGAGCAGAAATGTGTTGTTACAGTTATACAGGGCCTTGGTGAGACCCCACCTGGAATATTGTGTGAAATTTTGGTCTCCTTCTCTGAGGAAGGATGCTCTTCCTCTCGAGGAGATGCAGCGAAGGTTAATCAGGCTGATGCCAGGGATGGTGGATCTGACGTATGAGGAGAGGTTGACTAGGTTGGGATTGTTTTCTCTGGAGCTCAGACGAATAAGGAGGGGCTCTCATAGACACTTATACAATTCTAACAGCTCTAGGCAGTTAGCAGAGGATGTTCTTGGTGCGTGTGTCGATAACCAGGGGTCACAGTCTGAAGGTTCAGGGTAGACGATTTAGGACAGAGATGAGGAGAGTGGTGAGTCTGTGGAATTTATTACCACAGGGAGTAATTGGTGCCAAAATATTGAATGCATTCAAGAGGTGGCTAGATATAGCACTTGGGGCAAATGGTATCAAAGGCTATGGGAGAAAACAAGATTAGGCTATTGAGTTGAACAATCAGTCATGATTATAAAGAATGGTGGAGCAGACCCAAAGGACTGAATAGCTTCCTCCTGCTCCTATCTTCTATGTTTCTACATTTACCTGTGACAGGTCACATAGCTTTCTTGTCTATTTAGTTTGTACATCAGATTTAAACAGTTACAAACTGTGCAGCACAGGAATGGGCCCTTCAGCCCATGATGAAGGGGGCTTCTTAATGTTGCTTCATAATAACCTCCTCTCATGAGCACGAACCACCTTCAAGACAGCCTCTGATTCCAAATTGAAATCTTACGTCATGCAAATCTGGAAGACCTGGCTTGGTCTCTAGGATAATATGTGGTCTAACATAAAACAAATTTAAGATTTTGGAGGAGATCTGTGACTTGGGTTGTGGGTGTTGAGGTTGTTTGGCTCGTCGAGCTGGTTTGTTGGTCCGCAGACGTTTCGTTACCCTGCTGGGGAACATCCTCAGTGCAGCCTCTGATAAAACTGCAAGAAACAGTACATCGGACAAACAGGAAGGAAAATAATAACAAGCGTACATAAACACCAACTGGCTGCAAAAAGACATGACCTAGAACATAGAACATAGAACATTACTGCACAGTACAGGCCCTTCGGCCCTCGATGTTGTGCTGACATGTCATACTGATCTCAAGCCCATCTAACCTACACTATTCCATGTGCGTCCATATGCTTATCCAATGACGACTTAAATGTACCTAAAGTTGGCAAATCTACTACCGTTGCAGGCAAAGCATTCCATTCCCTTACTACTCTCTGAGTAAAGAAACTACCTCTGACATCTGTCCTATATCTTCCACCCCTCAATTTAATGCTATGCCCCCTCGTGCTCGCTGTCACCATCCTAGGAAAAAGGCTCTCCCTATCCACCCTATCTAACCCTCTGATTATTTTATATGTTTCAATTAAGTCACCTCTCAACCTTCTTCTCTCTAACGAAAACAGCCTCAAGTCCCTCAGCCTTTCCTCGTAAGGCCTTCCCTCCATACCAGGCAACATCCTAGTAAATCTCCTCTGCACTCTTTCCAAAGCTTCCACATCCTTCTTACAATGCGGTGACCAGAACTGTACACAATACTCATTCATCTCAATCCACATGGACAAGGAGGATTTTTGCTTATTCAATGCCTTATTAACATTACACCTCACCTTATTAATATTCAGCTTACTATTTTATCAAATGCGATGAACAAGTTGAATGTAAAGGATTCTCAATCTGTAAGTCAGAATGAATATCTGGTGACTTCAACTCATTGCTTGTTCCAAAAGACCTCCACTGGGCACCACCATCCCAGACCATGCTCCATGCACACCAGCCACACATAGCCCACATCCACAGGTATTAGCATATGATATGCCAGTCTGTAAGAACCCTCTTGGTGATTGTTGATCCACTTCCAGGATGTTTCTGCCCGTCAATACTGTGTTTCAGACTACTGGTATTCTTCATTGGAGTGAAAAGGATTGGGCAGGAACTAGGGATAACCCTTGCTTTTCTTCAGAATAGTGCCATGCATGTGACTTTGCATTTCCTACTGAGAGAGCAGGCAGGGGCTTGGTTAATATTTTATCTGAAAAACCGAACCCCAACAATACAACATTCTGGTGGCACTGCTGTGGAATGTTACCCTTGTTTTCTGTGCTCAGATCCTGGGGCGAGATTTAAACCTGCAAGCTTGTTATTCAGGGTTGATCCTACTGACTGAACTGCTGTTTAAAGTCATCATAACATTTTATCTGAAAATTTGCAGTGTTTTTCATTACACAGGGAATAAAATAATCACAAACTTTCAACTACAATCTAGTTACAGCAAAATGCTGCTGTACCACTGTACAGTTATTGCCAATTTGCTGAAAGTATATAAAAATGTTCTTCCTTTCGCATTTCAGTTGAAGTAAATGGGTTTTATCAACTATGAGGAAGTCTCCTTAGTGTCCTGAACCAATTACTGATTGTTTACAAATTGCATCAATCATCCAGTTTTGTGTAAACAGGCAAATCCTTTGACACTTTCTCTGCCATGACATCTGTGTTCCTCCAAACTGATATACCACAGGAAGTCTTCAAAAATCCTGCTCAAGTGTGTACCTGTTCCATAATTAACTGTCTGTCCTTGGTTTAATTCCAGGGGTAGACAGATATTTCACTTCTCTGCTGTCAGTCGTGTGGTTTGGAGGATCATATTTAACAGTTTGATCATTTTGACCCAGTCGGAAAAACAGCTGCTTGAAAATAAAGTGACAAAACAAAAACTTTGCCCTAAAAGAGATCATCTCAATGTCGAACAAAATTCTAAGGATTCATTTCTTTTACGTTAGCAGATGTAGAAACCATAGAAAGAACCGCAAGAAATGCTACACTTGTCCCCACACCTCCTCCCTCACCCCCATCCCAGGCCCCAAGATGACATTCCACATTAAGCAGAGGTTCACCTGCACATCTGCCAATGTGGTATACTGCATCCACTGTACCCGGTGCGGCTTCCTCTACATTGGGGAAACCAAGCGGAGGCTTGGGGACCGCTTTGCAGAACACCTCCGCTCAGTTCGCAAAAAACAACTGCACCTCCCAGTCGCAAACCATTTCCACTCCCCCTCCCATTCTCTTGATGACATGTCCATCATGGGCCTCCTGCACTGCCACAATGATGCCACCCGAAGGTTGCAGGAACAGCAACTCATATTCCGCCTGGGAACCCTGCAGCCATATGGTATCAATGTGGACTTCACCAGTTTCAAAATCTCCCCTTCCCCTACTGCATCCCTCAACCAGCCCAGTTCGTCCCCTCCCCCCACTGCACCACACAACCAGCCCAGCTCTTCCCCCCCACCCACTGTATCCCAAAACCAGTCCAACCTGTCTCTGCCTCCCTAACCGGTTCTTCCTCTCACCCATCCCTTCCTCCCACCCCAAGCCGCACCCCCCGCTACCTACTAACCTCATCCCACCTCCTTGACCTGTCCGTCTTCCCTGGACTGACCTATCCCCTCCCTACCTCCCCACCTACACTCTCTCCACCTATCTTCTTTACTCTCCATCTTCGGTCCGCCTCCCCCTCTCTCCCTATTTATTCCAGTTCCCTCCCCCCATCCCCCTCTCTGATGAAGGGTCTAGGCCCGAAACGTCAGCTTTTGTGCTCCTGAGATGCTGCTGGGCCTGCTGTGTTCATCCAGCCTCACATTTTATTATCTGGAAACCTTGGCTGTTTTCTGGCTAATTGAGTGAACAAACATTTTTGCGCTGTGCAGCTGAGTCCAAGCAATAAATGATAAATTGCTAAACAGAGAATTTTTTTCCCTTTACGTTGCAATGGTGCGATGTAAGCATAGGAAAGTGAGTTTATTGTTTGAGTAAATTTACCCAATTTGAGCAGGTTGCTGCCTTTAGGAAATAGAAGAGTATCAAAAATGTCCTAACACAGAATCAATTGATTCAATCCATCATCTCTGTGCTCAATGGTTTTTGACATTTTTGAAGCCTTGTCTCTTCTTCACAAATCAAACCAATTTTTTAAAAAAAATTGTTTTCTGAGACATGAGCATTGCTGGCTGGTCCAGCATTTATTGCCCATCCCTAGTTGCCCTTAAAAAGGTGGTGGTGAACTGCCTTCTTAAGCTGCTGCAGTTCACCTGCTGTAGGTTGACACACAATGCTATTCGAGAGGGAATTTCAAGATGTTGACCCAGCAACAGTGAAGAAATAGTCAGGATGGTGAGTGTCTTGGAGGGGAACTTGCAGTTCGTTGGGCTCCCATGCATCTGCTGCCCTTGTCCTTCTAAATGGAAGTGGTTTTAGGTTTAGAAGGTGCTGTCTGAGGATCTGCGGTGAATTTCTGCAGTGAATCTTGTACATAGTGTACACTGCTGCTACTGAGCATCGGACATAAAAGGTCATTGTTGATGCAGCTAATGGTTGTTGGGCCTAAGATGCTATCCTGAGGAACTCCTGCAGAGACGTCCTGGAGCTGAGATGACTGACCTCCAACAACCACAACCATGTTCCTATGTGCCAGGTATGACTTTAGTTAATGGAGAGTTTGTCCCCTGATGCCCATTGATTCCAGTTTTGCCAGGGCTCCTTGATGCCACACTCAGTCAAATGCAGCCTAGATTTCAAGGGCTGTCACTCTCACCTCACCTCTGGAATTCAGCTCTTTTGTCCTTGTTTGAAACAAGTCTGTAATGAGATCAGGAGCTGAGTGGCCCTGGCGGAACCCAAACTGGACGCCGCTGAGCAGGTGCTGCGTGAGCACTGTCGATGACACCTTCCATCACTTTACAGAAAATCAAGAGTAGACTGATGGCTTGATAATTTCTCCTGCTTTTTATGTATGGAACATACCTGTGCAATTTTGCACATTATTGTGTAGATGCTAGTGTTGTAACTCTACTGGAACAGCTTGGCTAGGGGAGTGGCAAGTTCTGGAACACAAAACTTTAGTACTATTGATGGAATGTTGTCAGGGCCCAGCATTTGACCTTGCAGTATTCTGTGTCTCCAACAGTTTATTGACATCTGCAAGGGGAGTGAATTGAATTGGCTGAAGACTGGTATCTGTGATGCTGGGGACCAATGGAAGAGGCCTAGATGGATCATCGACTTTGCACTTCTGGCTGAAGATTGCTGTGAATGCTTCAACCTGATGTGCTGGGCTCTTCCATCATTGAGGATGGGGATATTTGTGGTGCTTCCTCTTCCAGTGAGTTGTTTAATTGTCCACCACCATTCACGACTGGATGTGGCAGGAAAGCAGAGCTTCGATCTGACCCATTGGTTGTGGGATTGCTTAGCTCTGTCTATCTCTTGCTGCTTATGCTTGTTTGGCGTGTAAATAGTCCTGCCTGGTGGCTTCACCAGGCTGACAAATTACTTGGTGTCTCACCACATCGATCAATCCCTTATCTCTCCACAATCATTGTGACTCTTGAGCCAATTTATTAATACAAGGCATTTCCCTTCAAGGGGGTAAAAATCTGAATTCTTTAAAACAATTTGCTAAACCCTAACTTTAATCTTATCAAAGTCAGTTGGATCCTAATGATTGGGATTAGTGAGCGGCTCCTTAACTTTCATTAACAGAAAGCTGCTATGGGAAGCAAGGCTTGGCGATGTTAGACAGGAAGTCCCCTCTTTACCTTCTCTCAGATGTGACCAATTTGGAGACTGGACTGGAGTCTTTGGGCCTCATCTACATCCACTCCTTGCTGCTGGCTCTGGGTGTCACACCCCAGCAGCCAACCAGCCCAGCCACCCACCAGGCCAGCAGCCCACCAGCCCAGCCGGCCACCAGGCCAGCAGGTGACTCAGCTGGTGAGAAAACAGTGTGAGGGAGGGGAAATGTGATAACTGTGACACCAGCTGGGAAGATGTCTCCCTCGATGAAGCTAACAGCTGCAGCATACAACCTCTAAACATTCCAAATGGCCAAAAAGACCACATTCTATACCAAAGTGAGCCAGATCACATCCCGTGGGTTCTGGTTGTTAGTTTAACCAGCTGAGAGTAAAATAGTGAGGGAAGAAGAGTTCATTCCAGATGTGGTCAGAAACTCGCTGAGGAGAGGGAGACCCTGAGCCCGTTCCTACAGCTTGGTAGCCTGACTGCTGCTGCCCCCATTCACTGGGGCATGACAGATCAGCTCCAGGGTCAAATGGTGGGGGTCAGTCAGTGCAAACTGTGCTCCTCTTTAAAGCTGCTCAGAGCCGGCAGCCTGGAAGTGATCTACCTGACAGGATCTGGCTTCATGGTGAAGGAAACCACCTCCAATGAACATTCAAACCTCCAGTGGCCATTGCAAACACATTGTGTCCCTTTAACTCCCACTCCAAGACTGGCAGCTACAACTCTCAGAGGTTCCAACCCTAGCCTGAGGCTGGCCTAGCTGACACAGTCTCCACAGGTCTCCATGAACTCATCCTGAACACTCCTCCCAGGGACAAAGCTGCGACCCTTGTTGATAACAATGTTATTGTTGCCCATGACAGTTTGATATGTCGGGAAATTGGAAAACTGGCAGTACTATCTCAGAACTCTGTGCAGAAAAGCAATGTTCACAAAGCAACACCTTCTTTCAAGAGAAAGTTGGCTTCAAGTCCACATGATGTGTGTGGCACACACTGGTACTTAATGGACAGTATTTTGATGTGCTAGTGTGTGACTGAAAGAACATTCTACCAAACAGAGTGATGGCCAGAGCTGACTGCCACACAGAGCACCAGCTCATTCACTCAAAGCTCAATTTTCATTTTCAACCTCAGCTCAAAAATAAATCAAGAGCCAACCCAAAGAATCGTGGAGTCAGCAACCTACAAACCCCACCTTATAGGAGCCGATGTCAAACGACATTGCGAAGCAGCCTGGATCACCCTGCTCTCATTACAGAGCAAACTGGGAAAACATCAAAGCACTGGAAATTCTGACAAGGTCATGGCAGCCAGCTCAGTATGAGCAAGGGCTGTTTGATGAAAATGACAAGGAAATTGAAATCTCTGTGCGATAAAAAGGTCAGCTGATCAAGCACACATGGCTCCAGTGAGCAGCCAATGGAAACAGACAGTGACCATCAAGCCTGCAGTACCCTTTACCATCAACTGAGGAACATACAAAGTGGCCAGGGGATCCCACTTGCCAAGAACAGCCAATTGGGCTCCCATTCTGGTGACTTAAATGAAGGACTAAAATCTTCTATGGGCCAGTAATTTAAACCCAAAACTCCTGAGAAATATCAATTGGAAGACCTCACACTGACAAGGAGTCAGTCCTAGGGTCAATGGTTGGATAAATTTGAAATACTCTTCAGCACCAAATGCACACTGCACCAACCTGTAAGCAACTCTTCCCACTGTGCCTGTCAAAAACAGCCCACACCCCATGCTCGTGTATTATCCTGAATCCCATGTGCTTTAAATTTGTTCACTATCCTCCTGTGTAGGAATTTATCAAATGTGCTCTAAAATTCCAATAACTCATATCCACTAGTTTCCCCTTATAAATTTTGCTGGCAACATCCTCAAAAAAATTCTATGTGATTTGTCAAATATGATTCTTTATAAATACTTTTTGCCTCTTGCCAGTCAGCAAACTCTTTTCTAAATACTCAGTAGTCAGTTTGTTTATAATAGGTATAGTATTTTCTATCCTAATGATGCCAGTCTAATTAGTGCTTCACTCCCCATTGTCTCCCTCCCTCCTTTTTTAAATGGTGGTCACGTTTGAAATCTTCCAATTTACAGGCAACATTGCTGAATTTGTGGAATTTTCAAGGATAACATCAGTGGCACCCTTTTCCCTGCAGCTATCTCTTTCAATACTCTCGGGTGAAGGTCAGCAGCTTCCAGGAGTTTGTTAACTTTCAGTCCCACTAATTTCTCATAACGACTCATATCCTTGTATGTCAATAACTCTTTCAGAGACATCTAGTGTTTCTCTCTGTGAAAATAGACAATACGTGCTGGAGTAGGCCATTCGGCCCTTTGAGCCAGCACCACCATTCATTATGATCATGGCTGATCATCCACAATCAGTATCCTGTTCCTGCCTTATCCCCATAACACTTGATTCCACTATCTGTAAGAGCTCTATCTATCTCTTTCTTGAAAGTATCCAGAGACTTGGCCTCCACTGCCTTCTGGGGCAGAGCATTCCATATGTCCACTACTCTCTGGGTGAAGACGTTTTTCCTCAACTCTGTTCTAAATGGCCTACCCCTTATTTTTAAACTGTGTCCTCTGGTCCTGGACTCACCCATCAGCGGAAACATGCTCCCTGCCTCCAGAGTGCCCAATTTCTCAATAATCTTATATATCTCAGTCAGATCCCCTCTCATCCTTCTAAACTCAAGTATACAAGCCCACTTGCTCCAATCTTTCGACATATGATAGCTCCGCCATTGCGGGAATTGTCCTTGTGAACCTACGCTGCACTCCCTCAATAGCAAGAATGTCCTTCCTCAAATTTGGAGACCAAAACTGCACACAATACTCCAGGTGCAGCGTCACCAGGGCCCTGTACAGCTGCAGAAGGATCTCTTTGCTCCTATACTCAATTCCTCTTGTTATGAAGGCCAGCATGCCATTAGCTTTCTTCACAACCTGCTGTATTTGCATGCTTGCTTTCATTGACTGATGTACAAGAACAGCTAGATCTCGTTGTGCTTCTCCTTTACCTAACTTGACTCCATTGAGATAGTAATCTGCCTTTCTGTTCTTGCCACCCAAGTGTATAACCACACATTTATCCACATTAAACTGCATCTGCCATGCATCTGCCCACTCACCTAGCCTGTCCAAGTCAACCTGTATTTTCATAACATCCTCCTCACATTTCACACTGCCACCCAGCTCTGTGCCATCAGCAAATTTGCTAATATTACTTTTAATGCCTTCGTCTATATCATTAATGTATGTTGTAAACAGCTGCGATCCCAGCACCGAACCTTGTGGTGCCCGACTGGTCACTGCCTGCCATTCCGAAAGGACCCGTTTATCACTACTCTTTGCTTCCTGCCAGCCAGCCAGTTTTCAATCCAAGCCAGTATTTTACCCCCAATACCATGTGTCCTAATTTGTTCACCAATCTCCTACGTGGGACTTTATCAAAGGCTTTTTGAAAGCCCAGGCACACTACATCCACTAGTTCTCCCTACCAAGCACGATTTCCCCTTCGTAAATCCATGCTGACTCCGACCTATCCTGTTACTGCTATCCAAATAAGTTGTAATTTCATCTTTTATAAGTGACTCCAGCATCTTTCCCACCACTGACGTCAGGCTAACCGGTCAGGCTAACTTCCTGTTTTCTCTCTCCCAACTTTCTTGAAAAGTGGGACAACGTTAGCCACTCTCCAGTCTGTAGGAACTGATCCTGAACCTATAGAACCTTGGAAAATGATTCCCAATGCGTCCATGATTTCTAGACCTACCTCCTTAAGTACTCTGGGATGCAGACCATCAGGTCCCAGGGACTTATCTGCCTTCAGGCCTAACAGTCTATCCAACACTATTTCCTGCCTAATATAATTCCCTTCAGTTAGTCCATTATCCTAGGTCCTTCAGCCACTATTATATCTGGGATATTGCTTGTGTCGTCCCTAGTGAAGACAGATCCAAAGTACCTATTCAACTCTTCTGCCATTTCCTTGTTCCCCATAATAAATTCACCTGTTTCTGACTTCAAGGGCCCAATTTTCGTCTTAATCATTTTTTTTTTCTTTTTACATACCTAAAAAAGCTTTTACTATCCTCCTTTATATTTTTGGCCAGTTTTCCTTCATACCTCATGTTTGCTCTGTGTATTGCCTTTTTAGTTATCCGCTGTTGGTCTTTAAAAGCTTCCCAGCCTCCGGCTTCCCACTCATCTTTGCTATGTTATACTTCTTCTCTTTTATCTTTATACAGCCCTTAACTTCCCTCGTCAGCCACGGCCGCCCCTGCCGCCCCTTAGAATCTTTCTTACTCTTTGGTATGAACTGATCCTGCACCTTCTGCATTATATCCAGGAATACCTGCCATTGTTGTTCCACTGACATCCCTGCCAGGGTACTGTACCACTGAACTTTGGCCAGCTCCTCCCTCATAGCTCCATAGTTCCCTTTATTCAACTGCAATACTGACACTTCTGATTCTCCCTTCTCCCTCTCAAACTGCAGATTAAAACTTATCATGTTATGGTCACTACCTCCTAATGGCTCCTTTACTTTGAAGTCCCTGATCAAATCCGGTTCGTTGCACAACCCCAGATCCAGAATTGCCTCCCCCATGAAAGGCTCCAGTACCAGCTGTTCTAAGAATCCATCTTGGAGGCACTCTACAAACGCCCTTTCTTAGGGTCCAGTACCATCCTGATCCTCCCAGTCTACCCACATGTTGAAATCTCCCATAACAACTGTAGTGATACCTTGGCGATAGGCCAATTTCAACTCTTCATTCAACTTGCACCCTACCTCCTGACTACTGTTTGAGGGTCTGTAGATAACTCCCATTAGGGTCTTTCTACCCTTAGAATTTCTCAGCTCTATCCAAACTGACTCTACATCTCCTGACTCTATGTCCCCCCTTGCAAGGGACCGAATATCATTCCTCACCAACAGGGCTACCCCACCCCCTCTGCCCACCAGTCTGTCCTTTCGATAGCCTTGAATATTCATTTCCCAGGCCCTGTCCACTTGAAGCCACATCTCAGTTATCCCCACAACATCGTACTTGTCAACTTCCAACTGAGCCTCAAGCTCATCCACCTTATTTCTTATGCTTCGTGCATTCATATATAATATTTTTAATTTGTTTCTTCCCCTCACCCTTCCTATCAATCCCTATTTCACTTGGCCATACTGTACAATCCTTTCTTGAGTTTTCTGCTCTGTTGATTCTGTCGTCCTTCTTAACCTCTCTTATTCTCACTTTCCTGTTAAGTTCATTCTTAAATTTCCAGTTTGGCCCCTCCCCCCGATTACTTAGTTTAAACATACCTGTGTTGCAGTGGCAAACCTGCCTGCTAGAAAGCTGGTCCCCCGATTATTAAGATGCAAACCGTCCCTCTTGCACAATTAATCCTTACCCCAAAACATATCCACGTGATCCAAGAATTTAAATCCTTGCTTCCGACATCAGCCCCTCAGCCATACGTTCAGGTCCATTATCTCTCTGTTCCTGCCCTCTCCAGCCCGAGGATCTGGAAGCAAACAGAGATAACCACCCTGGAAGTCCTGCTTTTCAGCCTTCTTCCGAGTTCTCTGAAGTCCCGCAGTAGAATGCTCCTCCTTTTCTTCCCGACGTCATTAGTGTCGACATGCACCACCACCTCTGGCTCTTCACCTTTGTCCTTGAGTATTCCCTGCACTCTATCAGTGACGTCCTGGATCGTGGCACCGGGAAGGCATTCAGTCTCTGCTTGTAAGTGGTCCATATTTGTCTTTGTTAATCTTTTCCATTTTGCTTACCTTTGGAGCATTCACAATCCACTTTACCATTTCTGGCTGTTTCACATTAATGCTCTATTTTCTTCTTTATCAATGTCTTGATCATCCTTTGTTGAATTCTCAAACTCTCCTCATTTGGCATTTTTGACTGAATGCTGTCTTTTAATTTCCTTTCTTAGTCATGATTTTGTTTTATTCACTCATGTGCTGTGGACATCACTGGCCAGGTCAGCACTTATTGCCTATCCTTAATTGCCCGGAGGGCTGTTGGAGTCGACCAAATTGCTGTGGGTCTGGACTCACATGTAGGTGAAATCAGGTAAGGATGGCAGTTTCCTTCCCTAAATGGCATTAATGAACTGAGGGGGCTTCCAACAATCCTGCAACAATTTCATTTTCACTATTAGACTCTTAATGCCAGATTTTTATTGAATTCCAACTTTGCCATTCGCCATGATGGGATTCAAATCCAGGCCCCCAGAATGTTACCTGGGTCTCTGGATTAATAATCAAGCGATAATACCACTCGGCCAATTCCTTCTGCACTGTAGGTTAATCCACAAAGCCATTAGAGAGGGAATTCCAAGATTATTACCCAGGTTGACAGGGCTGTTAAGAAGGCATACAGTGTTTTAGCTTTTATTAATAGAGGGATCGAGTTCCGGAACCAAGAGGTTATGCTACAGCTTTAGAAAACTCTGGTGCAGCCGCACTTGGAGTATTGCGTACAGTTCTGGTCACCGCATTATAAGAAGGATGTGAAAGCTTTGGAAAGGGTGCAGAGGAGATTTACTAGGATGTTGCCTGGTATGGAGGGAAGGTCTTATGAGGAAAGGCTGAGGGATTTGAGGCTGTTTTTAATAGAGAGAAGAAGGTTGAAAGGTGACCTAATTGAAACATAAAATAATCAGAGGGTTAGAAAGGGTGGATGGGGAGAGCCTTTTTCCTGGTGACGGCGAGCACGAGGGGGCATAGCTTTAAATTGAGGAGTGAAAGATATAGGACAGATGTCAGAGGTAGTTTCTTTACTCAGAGAGTATTCAGGGAATGGAACGCTTTGCCTGCAACGGTAGTAGATTCGCCAACTTTAGGTACATTTAAGTCGTCATTGGATAAGCATATGGACGTACATG